>NC_080721.1:11578549-11878549 GCF_019097595.1 Hemibagrus wyckioides | reverse complement strand
ACTTCATATGACGTTTCTCATAAAGAGAGCACACACAAGTATCTATACTTAATTTGAATTTTATTTCTTTTGAAGCATCTCACCACCATTAAATCTCCATAATACTACTAATAATAAAGTTCATTATGTACACACAACCAACACATAAGTCTAATACCCTAAATCCACAGAAAGGCTTTCATAAGCAATGAACATGCATAAAAACCTTTTAAACTCACTCGGGTCAGAATTGTTTACTACAAAAAGAATGTTACTAAAAATTAGAGAAAAATAGTTTTTAGCAGGTTTTGATCCGAAAACATGACCACATATAAGGATAAAAAATTTTCAAATGTTCCTCATTTCCTCAATTGTTTTATTCACCAGTTCAGCCAGGAAGATGTCGGAGCAGGAGAACAGTTCATGGGGCTCCAGGATGATCAGGATCGTTTCATCATAACTGACACATAATGAGTTTTATATACAAAAGAAATATTATGACAGTAAAATCAGCTAAAACTAAAATTTGTCTTAGGAGTTAACAATTAATTACCTTCCAAATATCCCCACCACAACAAAATGCAATTCCATCATAATGTGGAGTTTTTTTTAAAGCCGTTCACACGCCAGATCAGCTCCATGTTTAGACATAACAATTTATAATGTAGTTTATAATGAATATAACATAGTTCATAATGAATTTTAATCATTTAATATGACTTATAACTTACTATAACTCTTAATAATTTACTAAAACTTCTAATCGTTTTACTATAACTTAATTTCCTCTAACTTATAATTTATTATGACTAAGAATAAATTTCTATGACCATAATAATATTATATAATGCATAACAATTTACTATATTACAATACAAAACAAAAAACAAAACAAAAAAAAAAAAAAAATATATATATATATATACATTAGAATATAAAACAATAGTTTTCACTGTAACTTATAGCATACACAAATTTCTATAAACTCTGACATGTTGTTACTCAGAGTGACTTCTGGGAGTTTTTGCCCTTTTGGATTAGCTTCTCCTCCAGCATGCATTCAGAGTTGTGACAAAGAAAGAGAGTTTCTTGAACAGTGATTGTCCTGAAAAGCCTTTTCATAGTCTGACACAAGGACAAAAAAAGAAAGACCCCCATTGATACGGTACTGTTAATTTGCCTGAAAAGAAGAAAGAAAGGATACTGAAGTGAAAAAAAGTCCCCTGTTCTGTGGTTTAGTTAACCACACAGAAACTTTAGGTTTATGTGTTTATGTCCCCAGTGAAACGAATTAAAGAAGATCAGCAGTGCAGGATCCAGGGGTGTGTACTGTAGTAAAGTCTTTCCTGTATATTTGTGTAGATTATGACAGAAACTGTGGCACATGCGAGTATCGGATCAATCTGGTCAAAACAAATTGAAATCTCACCCTGCGGTCACAGTGTAGTCGGTTCCTCATGTCCCAGTGTCTTGTGAATTAATAAAAAAAGAAAACCATCGTTCGTGAAAAGTCTCATGAAGCAGTCAGATGTTTAGAGTTATTTTCATTCCATTAAGAGTTTTTTTGGATAAGTCTGTAGTAGGGGAGTGACAGCAGATCATCAACACACACTGCATCAACAGATTGACTTAACATTGTACTATTAGAGCAGTCTACGCCTGTTTAGTTGGTGCTTATGTTGAGCATTGAATGTCTTGTCTCACTCCACAGTCGTGGTTAATATGAAGCTCATATGAAAGTAGACTCTAAGGCCTCCTGGTGGTCCAGCGGCAGGATCCCGTGCTCTCATTGCCACGCCCTGGGTTCGATTCCCGGGCAGGACGCCATCCCAGCTCCTGATGAGTTGACTCTCAGTGCCAGTCCCAAGCCTGGATAAAAATGGGAGGGTTGTGACAGGAAGGGCATCTGGTGTAAAAACCTGTGTCAAATCATGCAGGTCAATTGATCCCCTACAAACAGCAGACCCTGCAAGTGTACGGGACAAGCACTAAGAAATAAATAAATATGAAAGTGGACTCTAAGAATTTGTAGTGTTTCATAAGTATTTCTGTTTTTCCCCAGCCTACTAGCGGTAATATCTTCACAGGAAGTTCCAGAAAAAACAAAAATGTTTGTAAATGTTGACATCAACCCAATTTCTGCTGTCTGAGATGCTCCAAGTGCTTGACTAAAATTCTGTGTAAGGTTATCCAACAGGGGGAAAAACACACGTCTAAAACACACTGGAAATCCTGTCTCATTTTATATGACTTCATCAGACTCACAGCCAGAACATTTCAATACTGATTGGAAATAAGTTGATTGATCCTGGCTTTTAGTAGACTCAGACGTGGCTTCTGTTTGGTTGGAATGAGAAACTACAGCCACACAACTCACTCAGGAGAAAACTGGACACACTAGCTTTAAACCAACAAAATACAAATACACCAATAAAAAAAATCAAAACAAACCAATAAAATATGAGTGTTTAATATCATCATAGTGATCTAACATATCATTTAGATAAGTGATTTCCATTAGGTTTGGCGACAGTTTTGCATGAGGTATGGGAACAGACATTCTACAGATTCAGACTTCTGAGCATCAGAGAGAACATTTTGTTCCTGGCAAGTGCACTTCCCAGAATTTGTTCCTCAAAAAAAAGACCAATAGAGTCATTGTTCTTGAGCTGTGTTTTAGAAATTGTGAGTGAGGGGGCTGACAATCCAGCAGTGTTATCTGAGTGTGTGTTCCTCATCAGTGCGGAGAGCGTTCAGTGCATCGAGCAGCGAGGATGACTAAAAAGGGAAAGATTTCACTGTTGGAGGCATGGCTCAGGAATCGCACCGCTCACCTGAAGAGAGCAGAAAAACTGAAATTATGGCTGAAACACTTGTAAGTGAGAAAAACTTGCGTGATGTGGCAGGAATTTGTCAGGAATTACGTTTGTTGACAATTTAGCGACGACTTCATCTAACGATTTGTTGAGATGAGGGTATCAGCAGCTTTTTAGCATTTCTCAGCTGCGTTCAGGCTTGATTATGTTCACAACTCAGGTGTTTAATTCCTCTTAACATAACAATTTGTCAACCGCTACATTGATTTATTTATGAACGAGTGACATGTCTTTTTCTTTAATTTGTATTTCATCTTTTATTCATCATATCATTTAATTTCATTTAATTTTAATATCATTTAACATCAATAAGTAGTTGTTCCCGCAACAGGATCTGTTTTTTTCACTCTGTATTTATGTTCATTAAAAAAAACAAACAAACAAAAAACAGCTTGTCGTGTTACAAGATTTCCTCATCAGCGACTCATCGGCGACTCGGTCAGACCGAGTTTTTGGTCATTCACACTGTGTGATTGAACACTGACGTGCATGTGCTCTGCTTGGCCTTTGATTAAATTAGTCGGCGACTTTGCAAAACTAGTCGGCGACTGAAAAGTCGTGCAGTACCGTGAACTCGGCATTAGTGTAATTCATTGTTACTATAGAAATGATAACATATTCGAGCAAATGCATTAATACCGAAGCTGCTGCTGGAAAACTAATCAACACCTTCTGACCAATCAGGATCCAGAATTCAGATTGCAGATTATAATACACACTGTTGATTTGATTAAAGACTTCTGAACATGGTCAGTAATGCAGATTATAATGCAGTTAAATTCCTGTTTCAATCCATGATTACACACACACACACACACACACACAATGTGAAAAATGGCAAAATGTTGGAGTAGAGTGAGTTTTACTGTGATGAGAAAAATTTAGTTGTTGTGTTCAATTCCTGTGTTTTGGATGGAAAAACCACAAAACAAAATAGAGAAAAAATTAACAATGGGGAAAGAGAATTTTCTTGGTTGATCTCTTCTCTTCTCTTCTCTTCTCTTCTCTTCTCTTCTCTTCTCTTCTCTTCTCTTCTCTTCTCTTCTCTTCTCTTCTCTTCTCTTCTCCTTTACCCCCTCACTCGCTCACCTCTGCTCTCTCTCTTGTCCTCTCTGTTCAGGGCGTTGCTGAGAGGCCCCGAGCTGGTTCTGTCTCTCGCCCAGCAGAATGTGAAGATGGCACGTTTGCTCCCCCCCGCAGGCACTACTGTGTTCCGCCGCTTTACTCCGGAGTCGCTGGCTGAGTGCGAGCGACTTAAGGCAGAGGCAGATGCTGAAGAAGCAAACAGGAAAGCCCAGAACATTGAGATCCCCGAGGAGGAATTGCCCAAACCCTCCAAAGACCTTGAAGTTGGAAAATCCTTACCATTTATCTATGGAGATCCTCCACCTGAGCTCCTGAACATCCCTCTGGAAGAGCTTGATCCCTACTACAAATCCAAGAAAGTCAGTCCTGACTCCTCCCTGTCCAACATATTTTCACAAACCATCAGCACTGACATGTCTTTCAGGAAGTTAAAAAATATACTTACTTTTTACAATTATTTCCATTAAAAAAAGTAAAGGTAGTGTTTTAACACAATTCTAAGAGGGTTTCTTAAAGCTATACATCATGGTGATATATATATATATATATATATATAGGTAGGTCTGTGGAATTATTGTAATTATTATTATTGTATTTTACACATAATATTTGTATATCTATGTATGTATTTGTTTGTTTCCATGCTTATTCATTCATTCATTCATTCATTCATTACATACATGCTTCTTTATTTAATAACTTACTTTCTAATATACTAACTTAATTCCTTCCAACTTATTTACTTACTAACTTACTTAGTTACTTACCGACCTACATATTTTCCAACTTACTTACTTATTTATAAACTTACTTTACTTGCTAAATTTAGTTACTAATGTACTAACGTTTACTTACTAACTTACTATCAGACATGTTTGCTTACTTATTTACTAACTACTTACTTTCTAACATACTAACTTATGTACTAAATTACCAATTTTTTTACTTACTTACTTACTTACTGTGTAGTCAGTTCCTCACAACCCAGTGTCATGTGAATCAGAAGAAGACAACCATCATTTCTAAAACATATATATATATATATATTGAGAGTTTTCCTGAAACCTTGGTTAAAGTCTGTAGCAGGGGAGTGACAGCAGACGGCCAAGTCTAACACAGACAGATCAATTAGTGATGATTATGAACACACACACTGCATCCGCAATAGAATGACTTACACTGTACCATGAGAGAAGTCTGGAAAAAACAAGGAGCTTATTTTAATTCTCTTGCTCTAATACGTTGTAGCTTCTAGAGAAACAATCAGCTCGGAAAAATAAAAAAGTACACATTTGACGTTATACATAAAACAATTATTCCTATACGTTTCTGTCGTTTGCTCTAAGGAATCTTCAGTGTCAGTGCTTTGTAACAATCAGAGCTAAACCTGAAGCTTTCTATTTTCTCTGTAACAGCTGAATGTTTATTGAGGTAATCTTATTACCTTAACTAATCAACTTTATGTTTTTTAAAATAACCTGCACCTCATGGTTGATTTTTTTTTTTTACCATAACAGCAGGATAGCCGTAAAAACACAGAATATGTTCAGGACACTTATGGTCTGGTGAAAGTCTGTTGCTTCGCTCTGTAGCTGATTGTGTTCATTTTATTTGATTGATTAATGCGTGTTTGGGTTTTTGCAGACTTTCATCGTGATCAGCAAAGGGAATACAATCAACAGGTTCAATGTGGAGCCAGCCTGTTACCTCCTCACTCCCTTTAACCCCATCCGCAGATTTTCCATCCGAGTCCTCATCCACTCATATCCTTTGAATGTACGCAAACGTCTGAATGTGGTCGGATCGTTGATAAATGCTTGATCGCTTAACAGACCTATTCTCGACGGGTCAGTGCTGAAAAATATTATCATTACTTTGTTGTTTCAAACCATTTTTGACCTAGCTATGACACACACACACACACACTGTTCCTTGACTGTTCAATAAATTGTTTAGCCTGTTCATCATGGTAACCATCCTGTCCAACTGCATCTTCATGACCATGAGCAACCCACCTGAATGGAGCAAAATTATGGAGTGAGTCTGAACTAGCCTCATTAACATGATCATATCATAGATAAAATAATTCCATCGTAAATACCACATCTCTTTCCTCACACACCTGCGTGTTTTCCCACCTGCTCAGTTCACGTGTGTGTTGTGTGTTAGGTACGTGTTTACAGGGATCTACACCTTCGAGGCTCTGATTAAAGTCTTATCTAGAGGGTTCTGTATTGGAGACTTCACATTCCTTCGAGATCCATGGAACTGGCTGGATTTCATGGTGATCAGCATGGCGTGAGTAGGAGATGTGGAAAAAAGAAATATAGTTATATATAAACTGAGAAAATGTCTGTTCCAGTGATACACTTTCTTTCTTTCTTTCTTTCTTTCTTTCTTTCTTTCTTTCTTTCTTTCTTTCTTTCTTTCTTTCTTTCTTTCTTTCTTTCTTTCTTTCTTTCTTTCTTTCTTTCTTTCTTTCTTCCTATAGTTTTCACTTTTATCCTTTCTTTCATTCTTCTTCTTCATTTTTTAGTTTTTCCCCCCTTCACATTCTTTACTATTCTCTTACTTACCAACCTTTGTTTCTGTCCTTTTTTCTCCATATTCACTACTTAAGACCTCTCTCTCTCTCTCTCTTTCTCTCTCTCTCTCTCTCTCTCTCTCTCTCTCTCTGTCCATATCTTATAAGGCCAAATTATCCATTCATTGTCCACGTTATTAGGAACCCCTGCCGATTGTGTTCTTAATAATGTGGACAGCATGTATAACTACTCATTATTTTTGTTTCGGTAATTATGTTCTTATCAAAATCATAGGTCATTCGATTAATTTCTATAGCGGTAATGAGATATCCGAGAGTTGACTTGAGCTCCAGTCTGAAGCCCTGGCTGATGTTCTCAGCAGCGTGCTAACTCATGTAGTCTGTATTTCCTGAGTGATTCTGGATGCTGTGTGTCTGCAGGTACATCACTGAGTTTGTGGACTTGGGAAACGTTTCAGCTCTGAGGACCTTCCGTGTGCTTCGAGCCCTGAAAACAATCACTGTAATTCCTGGTGCGTCCTGGACTCCACATCACATCACATATGAAAGCCTTTATGAGGACAGAAACAGAAAGAGAGAAAGAGAGAGAGAGAGAGAGAGAGAGAGAGAGAAAGAGAGAGAGAGAGTTTATGAAGAGATGGGTATTTACACACATATATAATTTACATTATATATGTAAATAATTGCCCTCACTAAAGCCTTATTTATTGTATTGTAAGATATTAAACATTACATTATTTTAAAAAGGTCAGAGTGTGCTCTGTTGTCCTGTTTGTTTTAACTATTTTGCCATGACAAATGAATGGTTAGTGATTAAATTAATGTATTAATGATTTAGATGTGATGAGTGTTTATTATCTGCTGAAGTGTGGAATACAGTATGAGCGTTTGCTGTTTCTGCACACTTCCTTCATGTTCCTCTGGTTTCGGATAAAAAATAAATGGTATGTAAAAGTTAGCTGCATCTTCTTCTTTCGGCTTTTCCCTTCAGGGGTGTCCACAGCGAATCATCTCTCTCCATCTATCCCTATCTTCTGCATCCTCAACACTTGCACCCACTAGCTTCATATCCTCATTTATTACATCCATATACCTCCTCTTTGGCCTTCCTCTTTGCCTCTAGCAGCAGCTGCATGACGGTCAGTATATCTGTGTGTGTGCATGTGTGTGTGTGTGTGTGTGTGTGTGTGTGTGTGTGAACTGCAGGTCTGAAAACCATTGTTGGCGCACTGATTCAATCTGTGAAGAAACTGGGAGACGTCATGATCCTGACCATCTTCTGTCTCAGCGTTTTCGCCCTCATTGGCCTGCAGCTGTTCATGGGAATTCTGCGCAACAAGTGTGTCCTATGGCCTCCTCCGGGCTTCAACGACACCACAGACACTAACAGCACTTTCGACTTTGAAGCAATCAGAAACAATCCTGGTAACTGGAGCACAAATCTTATCTTCACAGGTTTAACATTGAGAAGAAAAGGTCTTTTGGATGGAAGGAGATTAGTATTGAATTAAATGATATTAATCTGGCAGGTTTAGCAGGAGTTAATTTGTCATGCTGCTCTTCTGTATGCTGAGAAGGACTTCTCTGTTTTTTTTTTTTGTTTTGTTTTGCAGAGTATTACTACTTCCTGCCTGGTAGCTTGGACCCACTTCTTTGTGGAAACAGTTCAGATGCTGGGTAGGTTGGTCAGACACAGAGTTTCCTCTTCACTAGTTATTAAATAATATTTCGGAAACACAGTGGCGGGCCATGCATTTCACACCTAGGCCTTCACTGGTGTCCTTCCTGAATTAATCCACCTCTATACCATCATTATGACGCCACCATGGGCGTCGCTAGGCCATTTTCTACTCAGCCCCCCTAAAATTCTGCAATCCTCCATAAATCATACACAAAATTCGTGATCCCCTCAGTCCCCTTTAAATTTCATATGAAAACGGCGGCAGACTTCGGCTCTTCCCCGTCTTTCAGCGCGTTCTTCAATCTGCAGACTGCGGCGTCACAGAGCGAGGATCAGAGGACAAGTGTGTGTGTGTGTGTGTGATCAGGAAGACTCGTATTTGGCTTGTTCAGTACTCAAATGTTATACACATCTATGCAATACAGTGGAATGCTGCAATACGTGTACCATCCTACCCTGTTAGTCAAACCTGATGAAAATTCTAGAATCGCCCCTGGACACCACGGCAATAGATACTAATCAACCGTTAAATAACAAAGTAAAAAAGAAATTAGTCTACAGTATTTCACAAGGAATAGTCAATTTTATTACAGTTATTTTTCTCCAAAAAGACATTCTTGATGACGCATGCAGCAAACTGCAATCTCCGGAGGACGCAGCATCTGAAATGAGAGACAGGGAATATAGAAACAATGTATATGTATGGTTCACTGCCTCTGACTACTCCAATTATCCAATCAAAGGACGGGAAATTGCTGACGTAATCGTATGCCTGCACTATTGATTCTGAAGGCAGATCTCTTTCACCCTGGTGACACATGATGTCAGCCACTGGCTGAAATATGATTGGATAAATACTCTTATCGTAAATATACACTACTGGAAGCAGCGCAACCAAGAGAAAAGCTATGAAATGTAGAGAATAGACTATTGGGAATAATTTAATGCACATTCATGGAAAAATATATAGACAATGGATTTTAAAAAAATATATAGACAATGGATTTACTACAAGTTTCGTTTTTAAAACCATATAGATTTGAGCTCAATAGCCAAGCCTCGTCATGACAAATGGAGTTAAAGAGAAGAAATAAGCTTCTCTCGAGTTTCATTTCATTTTAATATGCCTCAGCATCAGCCTGAGAAAGTACATCTTATGTGCAATATGTACATGGATTTCAGATTTTCTAAGTATTTGTTTTATTGCTATAAAGACACAGGAACAGACAGTGGAATGAAAGTTTGTGTAAACCCAGACGTCAGATCGAGTTTCGTTTGAACATGTACACCAATTGAAGGGAATATACAGGAGGAAAATCAGGCATTTTGTCAATTATTGTCACAATAACACAAACTGGCTTAAATCTAAATAGTTACCTGGAAATGGTTCAGATTCCTACATACATTTCTTCTTTATTTTACTCTTCACTACTAGCAGGGTTTTATTATTATTTTCAAAACTCCTAAACCTTTCTGTTTATTTCCAGTTTATTATTGGCCAAAAAAACCCCACAGTGACAGATGATGGTTTTCCCATCAATGCCACATTAACCATATACTATCAATTTCAATGCCACACATACCTGATAATTTTTGTGGGAAAAATGTCACTGAAGTGTTTTGTTTTTCATTTTTGTTTAAGGGTGGGATTTGGGCATATTTTTTGAATAAAGTACTAATATAATCTTAAAAAGAGGGCAGAAAATACCAAAAAAAAAAAAATCCTAAATGTGTTCAATATTTATTTATTTGCATATTTGTTTGCTTGCTTAGGTTTATTTGCTTGTGTGATTATTACACATATGTTTATTTATTTATTTGCTTGTTTACTATATCTCCGTATGCGGTGGTCTTTGTGTATAACTCAGCTGTCCTGTAATGTTGACAGGGTTTGTCCTGAGGGCTACGTGTGTATGAAAGTAGGAAGGAATCCAAATTACGGATACACCAGCTACGACAATTTCGGCTGGGCCTTCCTCGCCCTCTTCCGCCTTATGACACAAGACTTCTGGGAAAACTTGTTCCAGCTGGTTCGTACATCCACATATCTTACGGCTTTTGCGAGCTATCACACACCCGTTATTCCTCTCACCTTTCTTTATGGTTGCTTTGTCATGCTTCACTGTTGGAGCTGTGCAGTGATTAAGTAAGTACTGAAACATTTTTACAATTATGAGTCTCACTGCATGGACAGAGAGAGTTACACTTAAGAATGAATATAAATACATTTCATGCGTGTGATCATGCAGAGTGATATCTTTAGAAAAGTGAAATAAACAGATGTTCTACCACGTCTACCCTAGCAATAAAAATAATGTGAATATAAATACATTCTAAAAAAAATCAATAAAGGTGAAAGTAAATGAAGCATAAAAAATGTGACAAATAAAACTACATCTTACCTGTGAAAAAAATGAACATATAAAAAGAAATGAACTGAATAAATGAAGTCCTACATTTGAGAATTATTATACTGTGCTGAATAAACAGCCTGTGAACATTTAATTTTGTATTAAACATTTTCTGATGCCGTCTGGTATGTTTCAGACTCTCCGGTCAGCAGGGAAGACCTACATGATCTTCTTTGTGGTCATCATCTTCTTAGGCTCCTTTTACCTGATCAATCTGATTTTAGCTGTGGTGGCAATGGCATACGCAGAGCAGAACGAAGCCACTATAGCTGAAGCTAAAGAGAAAGAGGCGGAGTATGCCATGATCATGGAGCAGCTCAAAAAGCAATCCGAGGCAAGCCTTTTCATTGGATGGTGCTTTAGAAAATAAATGCAAATTTGGAACATGACAATGCAAAACAATTTTGCATGAA
Organism: Hemibagrus wyckioides; assembly: GCF_019097595.1. Lineage (NCBI taxonomy): Eukaryota > Metazoa > Chordata > Actinopteri > Siluriformes > Bagridae > Hemibagrus > Hemibagrus wyckioides. The sequence continues at coordinate 11,867,558 of NC_080721.1, read as the reverse complement.
AATTAGCTTAAGGTTAGCATCAAATCAAAACCTAAATCATGTCTGAATGTATTTGCTGCTTACGGTAAGTTTTTGCAAATATGAAATACTTTAATATTATACAAATAATTTTTTTTAATAACAGTCCAATCTAAGTGTTACATTTGTCTGACCAGCAAAGAAAAGCGATGAAAGAAAGCAACAAGAAAGAAGAGTGTGATGAAGAACATAAACACGGAGAGGTAACACAAACACCAACAACTCCGTCTGTGACTTTATTACATGAGACCTGTATTAAAATTCAGACCTGTACTGAATTCTGACTGGTCAGAAAGTGTTGATGAATTTCCTGTAACAGTTCTCTGTTAGTAAATGTTTAATTGGCTTGTAATGGAAATAGTCTCTAGTGTCCTTTTCTTTTTTAATAAAGAAGAACATAATCCATGGTGAATTAAAAAAGCGTTATAAAAGGACTACAAAACAAAACAAAACAAAATAAAATGTAGTTGATGAATATACAATTCTTATACAAGTCTTGCCAAAGTATTACAGTCCAATTAGCCTCTAATTGTTTTTCTTTTCTGGTGTGTCTAAAGTCTATTGAGGTGTCCAAATCAAATGGATCCAAAGGAAGCATGGACTTAATAGAAGGACCTGGCCAGCAAAACAGGAAAGCCAGTGTTGTGAGCTCTGCAAGCCACACACTAGATGGTAAATTCTTTAGTTTGTTCATGAGTAATTAAAAGTGATTCAGCAGATTGGACAGAATAATGAACAACAACATTTTACACATTTGTTGGGTAAAAGAAGGTCTCACTGGATGGTGCTATTGTTTGCAATTAAATAATAATAATAATAATATCCTCTTTATACCTTCTTGTTATTTTTTCAGAATTGGAAGAGTTAGAAAGGCCATGCCCACCTTGCTGGTACAAGTTTGCAGACATTTTCCTAAAGTGGAATTGCTGTGTACCATGGATTAAATTAAAAAAATGGGTGCACTTTATTGTGATGGATCCCTTTGTGGACTTGGGCATCACTATCTGCATCGTACTAAACACCGTTTTTATGGCCATGGAGCACTATCCAATGACTGCGGACTTTGAATATGTCTTGTCTGTTGGAAATTTGGTAAGGCACTAGATGCAAACCGGACACTGGTTTATTTGTCCACTTGCATCTGCTAAATGGCCTGCAAATAAAATCACTAAGTTATGAGCACTTATTTCTAGGTGTTCACGGGCATCTTCGCTGCAGAGATGGTCTTGAAACTAATAGCGCTGGACCCATACTACTACTTCCAGGTTGGATGGAATATATTCGACAGCATCATCGTGACCATGAGTCTTGTGGAACTCGGATTGGCTGACGTAGAAGGGCTCTCTGTTCTCCGGTCCTTCCGACTTGTAAGTAATTGTTTATCCACTTACCAGAAACTGTATGTTACCAGATCCAGAGAATTGCAGGTTAGCAATTATTGCTAATGAGGTGGATTATAAATCGTCTTGATGCAATTGCCTGAGTGTGTGCCAGCTCTGCTAGCATACTGAATATTAAAGTTAAGATGATGGAAGCCTTATTGCTTCTCGTATCCAAACATCAGAGATTGCACACTCATTACACTAGTCCCTCTATTTCATGTAAAATAAAAGCATGGGAGCAAGAATGAAGAATTTGACCTACAATCGGCGGACGTTTTAGTTGGACATGAGAGATTGGAGCACAAGAAACCTATTGGAGGACTTCACACCTTTGTTTTGGTAAATAGCTGACCTCACACTAACTGATTCTTCTCAGAGTTCATAGGATGCAAGAGGTGATAGTATTTTATAATATGTATATTTCATATTTATTTGCAATTTCATTTGATCAGAGAACAAGCATACATAAGAATGTGGGAAAAAGAATGAAACTGGGAAGAATCATATAATGTGGTGTTGGCATTTCTGCAGAAAAATTGGAAAATTTTTTGCACTTTGCTCTTATTATGTTTATGCGTGAAGCAATAGGCACAAGCTACTTTACTTTTTGAGTAGATGGCAAGCTGCTGAATTCACAAAAGCCTGCCATACTGTCAGCGTGCTGGAATATGCACTTAGTGCTTGTGTGCTTTTGATCATGAGCTTGGATCAGTGCTTGAGACAAACTAAGTTTGAGGACCCTACAATCTACAAGACAGACCAACACTCAGGCAGGACAGGTGATGCAAGGACAGGATTTACAAGAGAGATCAGCACTCTGGCAGGATGGGCGATGCAGGGACATGCTCTAGAAGAGATACTGGTATTGAAGTAGTTTAGAGTGATGCAGGGACAGGATCTATAAGAAAGACTGGTATTCGGGCCTACTGAGTGATGCAGGGACAGGATCTATAAGAGATACTGGTATTGTGGCAGAATGAATGATGCAGAATTGACCTGAAAGATTAACATTGAGACATACTGGGTGAGACATTAAGTCATGGTGAATGACCCATGGACATCATCCATCAGAGAGATGAACAGTGGGACAGGATGTGAATGGCAGGATCTACGAGAGAGACCAAACTGTTACAGGGTGAATGATTTGGCAGACAAAAGTATGAGAAAAGACAGCATGTAAAGCTTAAGCCCTCATTTAAGCCACAGCGTTTGCTGTTTTTTTAAAAAAAATTTTAATCATATTAGAGCAGAATGTTTTTTTTAGCTAGCGACAAGAATTGCCCGCTGGTTCTCTACGGATCAGGCTGTGACTGTTACAATCCTGTGTTGCTTGGCCACAAAGTTTGTGCACAAATATTCTATGTGCTTATAGCTGCCTACAGCTGACTCATCGCTTCAATTAACCCTCACACAGACATTTGTTGCTAACCCGTTGTGTGATTGTAGCATTCTGTGTTTTGTTGTATTGTATGCAGTTACATACACTGTGGTATTTGTACACACATGCTTAGTAATGTTGTACGTTATAAGAGGTGTACTTGACCTCTATGATTTCTGGGCCAATTTCCTATCATTGTATCCAATAAATACTGGTAGTCTGGATGCAGACTTTGGCAGTGGGGAACAGAGGGGTGGATTGGTAGTGGTGTTATGATAGAGCATGATAGTTCGAGTGAAAATTCTTGAGTGGGTGACATGAACTTAACAATGGGATAATAGAAACATGCCATAGTAGGCTGTTATAAATACCTTTGGTATAAATGGATTATTTATTATAATTAGTCACTGCTTAACTTTTTATTCAGTATCCAAACATTGCAGTCTTTCTGTCATCTCCAAAAGTTTGTTAGCACTACTTGTCAGCTCATTAAATGATTTGCCATCTGACCACAAACTGGTATTTCTTGCTGGTTCGTTTAAAGCTAAATATTATATAATCATGTTGTGATTAATATTCGATACAGATGCGTGTCTTCAAGTTGGCAAAGTCATGGCCCACATTGAACATGCTGATTAAAATCATTGGTAACTCTGTGGGTGCTCTGGGGAACCTGACCCTCGTCCTGGGCATCATCGTCTTCATCTTCGCTGTGGTGGGCATGCAGCTGTTTGGGAATAGTTACAAGGACTGTGTTTGTAAAATCTCTGACAGCTGTGAGCTGCCACGCTGGCACATGACAGACTTCTTCCATTCGTTCCTAATTGTGTTTCGGATCCTGTGTGGCGAGTGGATTGAAACCATGTGGGACTGCATGGAGGTGGCAGGCCAGGGCATGTGCATTATCGTCTTCATGATGGTCATGGTGATTGGAAACCTGGTGGTGAGTATCCTCTCAGTCAGTCTGTTTTGTTGTCTGTAATCTGTAGTTCTCAATGTGGGGTCCAGAAGCTCAGATTGGTCCCGCATTATCAAAGTTATTATATGTTCAGATCGTTTTTAAGATAGTGTTTTTTTTTGTTTTTTTTTATAAATAGCACCAGTATCACTAACCACATGAGGAATCTTTTAATATAAACACATTGAATTGGTTTTAGGTTCCTTTAAGCATTCCTACAAAGTGAAATCGCAAAGAAATCTTTACTCACACCATCCAGCATCAACTGAGGCCTGTTTACTAATTATGACATCCATTACCTTGAGAGTTCCAAAACACTGGACAGGTCTCTCTGAGATAATTAACTTGTGACGTGCCACTCATGCTTGGAACTCTCCTGCAAGTCTGATATCCCTAAGCACGCTGGAGTTGATGTTGCCCGACGTGCTTGAGGAGACAGATCTGTCATAGACCTTACATCCTGTAGAGTAGATCATGTGATCCTCTCACTAGAAGTTAATTATACATAGGACTTATTTACTTTTAGTATCAACCAGCCATTTACTATAAATGTAACCAGGCAGATTTCCACTTCAGCTATTCATAGAGCAAAGAGGAAACAGCTCATCCGATGAGCTAGTGAAACTAGCTAATTATGACTTATGTGGGGATGTGGTAGCGTAGTCATTAAGGTGTTGGACTATAAGGCATTAGAGTTCAGATCCCTCAGAGGCAGTTGCTCAGTTGCATAAAATGAGACTAAAAAAGAGTCACTCTGGATAAGGGCGTCTGCCGAAAAGCCGTGAATTGTCCCAATTTTTGGAATTGTAGTTTGAGATACTACTTTGACCAGGAACCATCTTGGAATAGTTAGAATAGTTCACATAAGTTATAACAGATCACTTATTGCAATATAGATTTTTCCTTTATTGAAATATTACACTTTTATTCTTAAGACAATAAGGGAACTGCCTGAGACTGTTGGCTTTAGGGAACAGATCTGAAAAAAACTTGATACACATGGCTTTTGGCTCCTACAGGTCCTGAATCTCTTCCTGGCGTTGCTGCTTAGCTCCTTCAGTGGAGACAATTTGGCATCATCAGACGATGATGGTGAAATGAACAACCTGCAGATTGCCATATCAAGAATCACCAGGGGCATCGACTGGGTCAAGGCCTTCTTTATCACAAACGTAAGGCGTTTGTTGCGTCTGAAACCGAAGGAAGAGGAGAAGAAAGGAAATGATTTGGTCTTGAACCACATGGACCCAGGCGAGTCAGGGGACGAAACCAAGGAGGAGCTGAAACTGGAGCTTGATGGTGCTCTTAGAATGGCTGTTGTTCCAATTGCAAAGGGAGAGTCTGATGTTGAAAGCCCTTATGATGATGATGACAGCACTTCTGAAGATGAGGAGAAGACTGATGAAAAAAAGAAAGTAAGTTCACACATTCAACACAACAGAACCAGAACTGACCTATGTCATCAGAAATATTGATTTGATAGTTAAATATTTCCATATCTTCGAAAAAAGCAATCACTAAAATGTAAATAATTTAAATGTAATCCTTTCATGAGCTATTTGAAAGCTGTTGCACTGTGATAGTATTTAATTAGGTCCCAGCAACCTTAAAATGCAGGAATATCAAAAATACATTGCACTCACTTCCACTCATACAAACAATCAGTGGTGCTGGTGTGCAGGATTTATGGTGGAAGCCTGTTATGAAACACTGAAACTGGACACTTCATCAATTCCATCAATTTTAAATAAGCATCGCCTTACAGTGGGGATGTGATGGCTTAGTGGTTAGCATGTTTGCCTCAAACCTTGGCGGTTCCTCCACTGGGTACCCCAGTTTGCTCCCACGATTGTGCCCTGAGGTGGGTTGGCACCCCATCCAAAATGTTGCCCCAACTACCTCCCCTCCGACCCCCACCCGTTTTGTGCCAGAGTCCAATGGGTTTGCATCTAGCCTTCCTGTGCCCTTCCTGTGTAGAATAAGCGCTAGAGAAAATGGATGGATGGATGGATAGATGGATGAACCACCTTACAGGAAACTGTTTTGGTTAATTATCACCATGTTATCAGATTAGATGGAGCATCCACCATGAACATCCATGTAAATCATTACTATACATTATTATATTAGTATACTATACATTTGTTAGATTCAAGATATAGAAATTAAGATTGGACCTTCTGCCCACTCACTCTGTGGTGGATAATAAAACAAACATGAGTACTCTTACACTTGAAAACCTCATTTAAATTGTCACAGAGGATATCTGTGGATATCATGGCCAATATGTGGCTGAACAGAGGGAAAGATAGACACTCTGAGTGGTTTTATGGGTGCACCGGAGGTCAGGTGTCACAGTGATGGAGCGTGGGAAACAGCGCCAGTGCAGCATGATTAGTTAACCTGTTTGACAACCACCTGACCTCTTGGGTTCCTCTTTCCCTCTTTCTTCCAACCGAGAATTTCACTTAGGGTAACATAGCCGTGTATCCAAAAAAAACAAAAAACACTTGTCTGTTCATGCATTTTAGTGGTTTATGAATAGTGAAGCTAAGCAGTACCTCTTGAGGTCAGATATTTTGTTAAACATTTGTTTCAATGAGGCGCATAAGCCCTGACTCATTAGGCAACTGTTTGTTGGTATGTCTGCAAACCGGGTTGAATTACACAGCTCACATAACATACCCTCGCGTGTTTAAATGCTTGGCATTACACCGGCAGCCATGTTTCTCCTCAGGGAAGCTGATACATAGCTGAAGTGGAGGCAGTGGTGCTAAGCAATCAGCTCTACTTCACTAGAATTTAACCAGGAGGCCAAAGCTAGTACCAGATATCCTCAAGCCTTATGCCATGTTGGCTAAATTTCTACAATAAAATAAAACTTAAAAATGTTTAATTCAGAAGATTTCCAGAAAAAAAAATGACAGGTGGAAATTTGCTAATGAATAAACAGCATGGTACTGTGCTTTATCAGACAGATCTGTTTACTCCTTAAGCTTCAGTTACATGTGGCTACGTCAGTGAAAGAGGAATAGCATCCAAATCTGAGCGATGGATTTATGCAGCACACTTATCATTCACAGTGTCTTCTTCATGCTGCTAAATATAACTCCTTTTGAACCGTGCCTGTAAAGTCAGATATATTCTCGTACAAGATGTCCTGAGTGATCTGGCTAAGAAATCTAGACGAAAACACAGTGACAGCACAAAAATAAATGCAAGACTTTGGAAGTTTGGTGTTTGAGCAGGTCCACTTTTCAATGGAATCTTCTTCTTATTCATATTTTGCACCTCTAAAGAAGTTCTGATTGTTCTATCTTTTATTTATCCCAACTTCTGGACAGTTTAAAGATGCAGACGATTCGTCCAGCTGCAGCACCGTGGACAAACCTCCAGAGGTGGAAGAAGCAGATTCAGAGGATGAACCAGATCTCATCACTCCAGTGGATTGTTGCACAGAGAGTGAGACTTACTAAGCTCTGTTTTCTCCAAATGGGAAGCAGGGTACTGCAGATACCAACCTAGCAGTACTTATAGGCTGACACTATAGATAGGTAGTCCTGCTAAAAAAAAAACCCAAAAAACTCATAGATAGATAGTTAGATAGATAGATAGATAGATAGATAGATAGATAGATAGATAGATAGATAGATAGATAGATAGATAGATAGATAGATAGATGGATACTTTATTCATCCCAAAGGGAAATTTAAAGCTTCCAACAGTTTCCACAAGCACAGGCTGCACAAACTGGTAGGCCATCATTGGCCACTGGTAAATAATTACGCAGCATACCTGTTGACCACAGTGGTACTGCCTCACTGGTCCAGGATCCCAGGATCAATCATGAGGTTACTCAGGTCTGTGCAGTTTAACATGTTCTCTGAGTATCCCCTTCCAAAGGTATTCTTTACACAATGCCAAATTTGCCCCTAGATGTGATGGTGTAGCATTCTATAGAGGGTAGGGTGTATTCTCATCAAGTGATTTCAGGATCCACTTCCACCCGGACTGAGGGCAGAGTGGTACACAGTGGAATAAGTAGCTGTAATTCAGATTCTGGTTTCTTTCTAATAGCTGCTCGGACAACTTGATTTTTCAGCATAGAGCTAAAGCACTATTTCCTAAAGTGTAGTTGTTTAATGGAATCTGAGTGAGAACTTTATTTTCTCATAAAATTAAAATTAAAATTTTGTATCCATATCTTCTGCACCCTGCACCAAAGAATGCGTTAGACGCTGCCCTTGCCTGGATTTGGACATCACCAAGGGCAAAGGAAAGGTATGGTGGAACATCCGTAAGACCTGCTACGCCATTGTGGAGCATAACTACTTTGAGACCTTCATCATCTTCATGATCCTCCTCAGCAGTGGTGCCTTGGTGAGCCGAAAGGAAAAGACAAAGGCTTTTTTCTTTACAGTTGGTATACCATTGAGGACTGAACTCATGTTTTCTTTTTCCCTGATTAGGCATTTGAGGATATTTACATTGAGCAACGACGAGTGATTAAAATCATTCTTGAATACGCAGATCAGGTCTTCACCTACATTTTTGTCATCGAGATGCTTCTAAAATGGGCTGCGTACGGTTTCAAGATCTATTTCACCAACGCTTGGTGCTGGCTGGACTTCCTCATTGTTGACGTATGTCTTTATTTTTATCATGTCAAAGTGAACTAAAGTAAAGTTGGTTTCCATACTATTAAAATAAGTATTTTGGGACTGCTCAGTAGCACAGATAGCAACAACAATGGGACATGGGTGGGAAAGGAATTGGCTAGAATTGAGACTTTGAATTGACGCATACAGAACACTTCCCCTTGATGGTGCCACCCCAGCAACAACGACAAGGACAGTTTGGTACCCAGAGTTCTGAGGTCTTACTCACAACTGAACTATTGATTAGCCAGAAAATGTACACGGATAATCAGACAAGAAATTCGATGCTCTGGTTGCTATGGTGATGACAAAACTAAGCCAGTTACAATAGGTGATATTTTTAGAATGAATAGATTAACCAACATTGCTAATGTAGTCAATGAATATGAGGCACATAACACACTAACCTGAGCAAAAGTACTGCCACTGTAGAAATAATTCACTTGAGTGACAGTAAAATTCATGTGAGAGAAAATGCAACATATTTAAAAATAATTTGCTCTGGTGATCTGGATGCTGATCTGGTTTTACTGGCTCAGACAGTGTTGCTACTGAGTAAAGCTTAGCATGCTCAGCATAGGGATATGGTAGCTTAGTGGTAAAGGTGTTGGACTACTGAGTTTGAATCCCAGGTCTGTCAAGCTGCCACCGCTGGGCCCCTGAGCAAGGCCCTTAACCCTTAATAGCTCACTTATATAAAGCAATATAAAATGTAAGTTGCTCTGGATAAAGTTGTGTGCCAAATGCCAGAAATGTAAATGTACAGCTTTTGGTGCCTGATGTGTAGGAACATGCCTTGATTTAATTGAATCTTGAAATTGAATTCTTTTAAATTCACTTACAGTGTTCTGGGTTTAAATATATTATCAACTTTCTTTAACTTTAAACTCCAGTAAAAGCAATAAGAGACGATAATGATTCCATCACCTTATAAAATTGCAAAATGATCACACAGGTCTCCCTGATCAGCTTGACAGCTAACATTCTGGGTTACTCTGAACTTGGACCCATCAAGTCCCTGAGGACCTTGAGGGCTCTGAGGCCACTTCGCGCCTTGTCCAGATTTGAGGGAATGAGGGCAAGTACATGATTTCTCCTTTGACATGTTGTAGATTGTATTTTCAGACTGATTGAAGTTCAAAATTCAATTACACACACACAGTTTTTATTGTATAGTGATGTAGCTAACAATAAACACTGACACAAAGACAGTAGTGGCGGAAGATAAATTCCGTGAGATGACATGAGGAAGAATTCATGAGTGGACTGAGTGTAAGTTTTGAATTCTTTAGGTGGTGGTGAACGCTCTGGTTGGAGCCATTCCCTCTATATTTAACGTGATGCTGGTGTGTCTGATCTTCTGGCTGATCTTCAGCATAATGGGCGTGAACCTGTTTGCTGGAAAATTCTACTATTGCTTTAACACAACCGCTGAAGAGTATTTCTCAGCTGAAGAGGTGGAAAACAAAAGCCACTGCTTGGAGCTGAGTTATACTTCTGAAGATGTGAGATGGATGAACACCAAGGTCAACTTCGATAATGTGGGCATGGGCTACCTCTCCCTGCTGCAAGTGGTTAGTGTTCAGAAACAACTGGATGGAAGGATGGATGGATAGAGGGCTTGAAGGTTGGATAGATGGTTTAATGGAAGGTTGAATGCATGGATGGATGGATGGATGGATGGATGGATGGATGTGGGTGTGGATGGATGGGGTAAGGTTAGAGAACAGTAGGAAATGCTAATTGCTTGTTTTGTTTTGATTCACAGGCAACATTTAAAGGTTGGATGGACATCATGTATGCTGCAGTAGATTCTCGGCAGGTAAGCTTCACTCTTCAGAGGTATTAAGAAACTATGCTCATAGCAATTTCAGCTTAATCTCTATTCAGGTGTCCTGTTTTTATTCTCACTGCCATTGTTTTAGTAATATATTTGGTATGATATTTTTGGAAACAGTGATGAGGAAAGAGTGGCAGAGAGATGGAGAATGATATAATTCTAAAAAAGATAAAAGATCTAGAAAAAATAAAGGATATTGAAGAAAATTGTAGTGTTTCTGATTTGTTCTTGTTATAGTACATAGACTTTATATAGTCAGTAATGTAAAGATGTTCTGATTATTAAATACTTGATTTAGGTGAAAAATAATTCAAATGTCAAAGAACTCAGAAGTTCATCATTTCTGTAACACTCTTGTTTTTAGTGTTTTGTGGGTCAGTGTGTGACAAGTGATAATATGCACTTTCTGACTGGGTGTTCTTGCCATATGGTCGAACGAGCTTATTTTGAGATGTGTATGAAGTGTTCCCTTTCGATGGAACTCAATGCTATGTCATAGCTGACACTGTAGGAAAGCTTCTTTGCAGAAGTTGTGTCTGAAGCTCTCTGTGAAATCATGCCAATTTATCAGCTTGGGTAAGTCATGTGATGAAGTGGAGTGCACCAGCCACGATGCGGGCATGACTGGGCGGCCTAAACTGTTCCTTTAGATCTGTTACACATGAGCCCTTTTCAACTCTGGCTCCGGAACAGGGGTTTTTCACCCCTGCAGACACCCCTTTCAGGGTCAGGGCTACATGTTTCGAGCTTCTTATGTGGACAAACCCCAATATCTCACCTTGGGTCCCACTCTTAGGGTGTGTCATTGTTGTAAGACTCTTTCGATGGATGCCTCCCTCTCAAGTTGGGGAGTAGTCCTAGACGGTTGCCCTGTCCATGGTATTTAAGAAGGCTCCTGTCTCTCATAGCATGCAGAATGCCTGAAGATGGAGGCTGTGTTTCTAGAGCTGAAACATTCCTCCCAAAACTCAGGAGCTGCCTTTGGTGGTCCCCTTCATCAATAATTAGGGTCTGTGTTTGCGCCCTTTGTTCAGGTTGGTGCACCACATCTTGCCCTAGGTAGAGACCAAATTTCTCTCATTGAGATTGATTACACTCCAGAGTGCATGAGTGGGAAGCTGGCTTCCTGCTGAGGCAGGGGCTGAGGCCGGGGGAATGGCATCTCCACTCATAGGTCAGTGGAATTCATAACAATTTTTGGCTGAGCAAAAATGGCTTTGTTCACCTCTGTGGAGTCGACCCACTGTTCCCTCTGGCTTTCTCTTTTCATTAGACCCTTTGGGGGCTGAATGCCATGATGCAAACAGAGATATGAAGAGATGTGAAGAGATCTCTTCACACAGGGGAGTCCACGTGTTACTGGTTGATTCTTGTTGGCCAACCTGAGTCTGGCTTGCACACCTAAATTCCCTTCTGGACATTTTGGGAAATTTGGACTTGGGAAATTTCAGTCAGGAGGAACCTCCCTCTCAGGCACAGGGGGTGATTCTCCACCCCCACCCTGAGATTTGGAACCTTTTGGTCTGGCCCCTGAGGGGCACCAGCTCCAAGACTTGAGACCGAGGTTGTGAAGAATACATTAAACTTTCGTCTCTGGGGTAACCAGTGTGATCAGAACCTAGGTCACTGACCTGTTAGTACAATGCTAGAGTTTCTGCACACATGCCTCTTTGAGGGCTTGCCACCCTCTACATTGAGGTATAGATGGCAGCCATTGCTGCAAGTCACATGCATGCTTTCTGGTCTTTCACTTTCTGTGTGGTGCCAAGTGGCTGAGGCTTTCCTGCAGACCGTGTCTCCCCTCCCGGGACTTCTCAATGGAGGGGCTATTTATGGTGTTGCTGGGGCTCTCGGCTTTGTCACATGACCTATAAATGGGCGTGTTTTCACACAGAGCTGTAGATACAAAGAAGTGTTCCCATAGCAACAGCCATGACACTGCGTCTAGTTCCCTTCTCAAGTAACCGGGTTACATATGTAACCTGGTGTAGTTTTCTTGGTTTGAGTAGGTTTTGGAGTTGAGATTACCTGTTTTTCTAAACCTAATGTTGATATCATATGTCTGATGCTTGCAAGCATTTAAAAAATACACAATAAAAGGCATCAAACAAGTTGTATATTAAACCATGGATCATGTTCAGCACTGATGCTCTTTTTACATTTTACTTTTTAACTAGGTGGAGGATCAACCAGTATATGAGGCCAACCTCTACATGTACCTGTACTTTGTGATTTTCATCATCTTTGGCTCCTTTTTCACCCTCAATTTATTCATTGGTGTCATCATTGATAACTTTAACCAACAGAAATCAAAGATAAGTATCATTAACACAAATCTGAAATTGCCTGCTTGAAAAAATACATTTTTTCAGGTGGAATCGAAGTAAATTATTCATTATTAAACATATATAACATCTTAAAGAAAACAACTATACAAACAATTCTACTTTTCTAAATCTACAATTCTATCTTTCACTGTTAAGTAGCAGCACAGCTTTAATACATATTTTTTAAAAGTTATTCATATATTATTTGGCTCATTGGTGTTATTGAGTTGATGCTACAGAAACAACATTTCAAAACAAGTGCATTCATTAACACTTTCTGAGTTTAATATTGTTGTGCAAATGTGGTATAACTGCAAAAAATCTATATTAATAATAATAATAATAAGAAGAAGAAAAGAAACTTTTATGCATTGTTAACCCTAAGACATGATCTGTGGGAATTTTTTGGGGAGTTTAAGAATAATCAATTTTCTCTGTGTCCTTACTTAGGAGGACAAGACCTCTTCATGACAGAAGAGCAGAAGAAATATTATAACGCTATGAAGAAACTCGGCTCAAAGAAACCGCAGAAACCCATCCCACGTCCTCAAGTAGGTTCAGTACTCTGTGTAAGGGAGAAATAAATAATGAACTACTGGATTTATCCAAAAAGGTTTGTTGATATGCAAATATGCAAATAAGAAGAAGGTTGCACCAGGGTTTAGGAATGTACAGTGTGAAACGTCAGATTATAAAGGGCCAGGATTCATTGTTAACCCCGTGTAAAGTAAGAGCAGTGTGAAACCTCAAACTACACAACCCAGGATTCCCTTTACCTGGGGTTTATTAGGGCCCAGAAGAACTATTTCTTGTGTGAAAAGCTCCTAATTGTATCCTTTCCTCATGCTGAGCACTTTTCTCTCACATCTTATGTCTGATGTCCTGCAGAACTGTTTCCAAGGCTTCATATTCGACATCGTCACTAAACAGTTCTTCGACATCTTGATCATGGGCCTGATCTGTCTGAACATGGTCACCATGATGGTGGAGACGGACGACCAGAGTGCCGAGGTTGAACAGATCCTGTTCATGATTAACTTCGTCTTTATCGTCATCTTCACTGGAGAGTGCGTGCTCAAGCTCATCGCCCTGCGGCAGTATTTCTTTCACGTTGGGTGGAATATTTTCGATTTTATCGTAGTCATACTTTCAATTTTGGGTAAGTAGTTTCCAAATAACGGAAACAAACCAACAGCTGCCCTTCTGTTATATTAATTTGCACGTCACTGTGTACATTTTGCACTTTTAGGTAGAAACTCCCCAATCCACATTTTCCTTAAACAAAAAATCTTCATGTTTTCTCCAGCCTATTTTTACACATTCAAGCCTACATTAAATCAGGATCATGAAAATTGTTTGCATTTAAATATATAACACCATTAACAAAATGCATATACAGTCACCTCTCAGCCCCTGATCTGTTCATAACAATTTGTTTACAGGCTTAGTCCTGGCAGATATCATCGAGAAGTACTTTGTCTCACCTACGCTTTTCCGTGTCATCCGACTCGCCAGAATTGGCCGCGTTCTGCGTCTGATCCGAGGCGCTAAAGGCATCAGAACGCTGCTGTTTGCCCTGATGATGTCGCTCCCTGCCCTCTTCAACATCGGCCTCCTCCTCTTTTTAATCATGTTCATCTTCTCCATCTTCGGCATGTCCAACTTTGCCTACGTGAAAAAAGAAGGCGGCATCGACGACATGTTCAATTTCGAGACCTTTGGGAACAGTATCATATGTCTGTTCATGATCACAACATCTGCCGGCTGGGATGGGCTTCTGTCCCCAATCCTCGATAGCAGACCTCCTGACTGTGACCCAGACATTGAGAATCCCGGCACGGATGTGAGGGGGAACTGTGGAAATGCTGGTGTGGGAATAGTCTTCTTTTGCACCTACATCGTGATGTCATTCCTGGTGGTGGTGAACATGTACATCGCCATCATTCTAGAGAACTTCAATGTGGCGACAGAGGAGAGCAGTGAACCTATATGTGAGGAAGACTTTGAGATGTTCTACGAGACCTGGGAGAAATTTGATCCAGATGCTTCACAGTTCATTGAATTCAGCAAGCTGTCTGACTTCTGCGACACACTGAAAGATCCACTGAAGATCCCCAAGCCCAACATGGTCAAGCTGATTGCCATGGACTTGCCAATGGTCCCTGGGGACAGGATTCACTGTCTGGACATCCTGCTGGCTCTCACGACCGAAGTGCTGGGTGAGTCCGGGGAAATGGACATGCTCAAGTCCAGTATGGAGGAGAAATTCATGGCGAACAACCCTTCTAAAGTGTCATATGAGCCCATAACCAGCACTCTCCGACGGAAACAGGAGGAAGTGGCCGCTAAGGTCATCCAGAGAGCCTACCGCAAATACAAACTCAGGCATCCTCGCAAACCTGGAGCCCTCAGTTTTAGGCAAAAGTGCAACAAGCCTTTGAGTGTAGCTCTGCAGAACGAGGTGGTGTTACATTCTGCCCCTTTCACCATCCCTGACTCAACCTACGTCGACAACTTGAAGGAGTCCGTTGTCTAGTGAGATCTTGCTGGTTTTTCTGGTTACATGTTCATAAGAATGACACTGTTTTCACTTCCACTGCTTGGTCACTTCTTCCAAAGTTATCACGTCCCAGATACGAAGGTCATGTGAGCGTGACACTTTTTATAGCTCACTATAAAGAAGTTAAGAACTACAATTGGTGAAGAAGCCAGTGGCAAGAATTCTTTAATAAAAAATGAAAAAAGGTAGCATTAAAGATGTTAGTCAGGCTCTAAGCACAGTTTTCTAGTCCTGGAAAAAAAGTAAAACAAAGTACAAATGTAGCATGGGACTTTTAGATACTTTTTTTTATGATACAAGATACAAGAGGTTTTCTTTCTTGTGAAAATTTGATAAAAAACAAAGAAAACATGCTGTATCCATTTCTCTATCACCGATAACCCACATATTACATCAGATAAGTCCAATCTACTCAAATGTTGCAGCCACTTGACTGAAAATAATGCAAATGATTTGATTCCTCTTATTTTACCATTCAGTTTGTTTCCAGCAGGCATGCGTTCGAATACTGTGTAACATCAACCTCATCTACTCAACTCCTCATACCACATGATGGCCACCTGCATAATGAGGGAACAGGAAAGGGAACATGCTGTTAGCCTCATAAAATTTTCTTTGTGAGGGAAATATTACATATTCATGTTTCCATTTAAAAAAAAAGGGGGATTTATGCTGCATTCAACTGATTTTTTTTATTTTTTTAACTCAGATTTCTGTACGTGAAAAACAAAAATAGTTCATGGATGTTTTGTGGCTAGTTCATGACTAGTTTCTGGTTAGTTTCTGGCTATTTTCTGGCTAATTTATGACTAATGTCTGGTTAGTTCATGACTATCAGATGGCTAGATTAAGACTAGTTTCTGCGTATTCTCTGACTAGTTTATGGCTTGTTTACGGTTAGTTTCTGGTGCTTGAAAACAGCAAACACAAGTCAAGCTTTCATGGAGGCATCCACATGTTTTTCCCTCATTCTTTAGTGCAAATAAATAAAATCTTGGAGCTTGGAAATTTTGAAAAAAATCTTGTTCCTGATCCTGATGATGATCTGATTCCTTGCATCTCTCTTTACTTGCTTGAGCAGAGGAGAAGTAATGAGACGTGGATGAAGTTGCGCTGGTGACAGTATTTGAATGCAGATTTCATGCTAGCATGCTAGCAGTTTCACACAGCAAACCTAGAGTTTGGTTGATTTCAACTTTACGTTCTCGGCTGGAGGAGTGAAAGCCTTTGCAACATTAGATATTAACAACAGTTTGGATTTCCGGAGAATTCAGGGATATAAATTTTGATGAATCATATTTTCATTTCTGTCTGAAGCAGCAGTGCACATATATATATGGATCCACTTTTTCTTTTTTTTTGTTTAAAATGTTATTCAATGCAGCTGCGTATTATGAATATTCTAGTTTAATTGTATGAGTCCAGACAGATACACTTAAGGTCTTAAATGCTTTTTAATGTCAAATGTAAAATTTGCACGAGCCAGCTTGAATAAAAAGTTATTGATATTACAAAGCGAATGCCGTATTAAATCCTGTAATAAATTTGGCGTAGGTTGGTTTATCCTAAAAAAGAAAAAAAAAAAAAGCTGAGAAGCTAGCTTTTCATTTCAGAATGGAATCTTATTTTGTATTATTCTAACTTTTGCTTTCTAGACTTAGATTTACTGTTTTATTACAGTTTGATCACTGGTATTGCTACAGACCAAACAAAATGATACAGAACAGCAGTTAAACTTCGCTCTCGGATCCTAACGTGACTCTACACATTAGGGTTTTATTATTGGAAGTACAAACACTTGGTGATGAAAGGTGTTAGGCCTGTAGATTAAAGACTCACCGAAAACAGCAGTGGTATTAAACCAGTGTTATAAACATGAAGCAGAAATGTTTGGCGTCCTGAGTGGCTGAGATAAAGTTTTTGTCCTTTTCTGATTACATTAGATTTAATTTGATCCAATCAGACATTAGAGTAGATTATTGAGTTTAGTGTTCCATTTCTCAGGTCATGGAATAATAAACATTTATTCACTCAGACTTATTACTCTATTAGTTTTTCAATTAATACTGCAACTAATGGATTTTTGGAGTATTAAAAAATACTAACATAAAACTACAAGTTAAAATATTAATAAAAATTTTGATTGGCAGTGTATATATAAAGATTTACTTGCAAAATTCCCCTGTTTACAATTTGTCCTGATTAACTGTTAAATGGCTTTAATTTTTCAATCAAGTTAATAATGTGTTTACAGTGAGTGCACTTAAAAGCTTCTCTCTCTCTCTCTCTCTCTCTCTCTCTTTTTTAAAAAAATTACTAAAGTTTCTTTTCCTCCTAATGCGAGTGGAGTACATGGAGTCTGAACTATCCCATGTAGGATGAGGGTAAATATTACACATGACTCCAGTGTACAGCTGGAAAGTGTGGAGCTCTTAATCCCTCTAATCACTTTATACACCAACAGAATGATTTATTAATGCTAATAAGTGCATGTGCTGCAATATTAATAATAATGCACATAACATAACCTACATAAAGTACGCAAAGTAAATAAAGTTCATATTACGGAAATATTTAGATGAAATCTAATAGAATTCATTTACTTTTAACAGCCTGGAGGTGATCGTTCTTTTATAACATCCTGAAATGTCTTATTCCTCTTATCCTGCAGTCATTTTAACCTAAGCAATCACAATTGTCTAATTTTTAATCCAGAGTTGTAGTTAATGTTGTGGAATATCTGTGGAACGTTTTACTTGTCATTTAGCAGCTATAACTGGTTGTTACCATAGAAACAGTACGTCTTTTTTAGCTGCATTTTTTAGCTGCATTTGTGTTAGAACTGCTGTTTGGGAATATTGAGAAAACTCACCACCAGATATTTAAACCTTTCTTTCTTTCGTTCTTTCTTTCTTTCTTTCTTTCTTTCTTTCTTTCTTTCTTTCTTTCTTTCTTTCTTTCTTTCTTTCTTTCTTTCTTTCTTTCTTTTCTTTTCTTTTTTTTAAATTTTTTATTTTCTGAATTTAAACCATTTGCTATCTGGTTCACATGTGATGATTCTCTGTACCATCTGTACAAGATTCATGTACCATCAAACACCTATGAGCCACTTTCATTAACCTGACAAAACTGCACCTGTGTCTTTGTATCACTGTATTCTGTATAATTTCTGTATAAAATGTATTTTTGATGATAAAAATGAATAAAGTAGAAAAACTTTCTTCAAATGCTGTATGCTGTATGGTTATTGCTAGTGTTTCCTTTCCTTTCCTTTCCTACTGCACCCAGAATTGATTCATTATTCCTTGAACATTATCATTTTTATCATTTAAGCGATGTGAAGCATGAAGGCTGATTGTAACACCGGCTGAAGCATAAGTATCCAGTGCATGCTTTTCAATCATAAGCCCCACCCCTTGCTGTGCTCCTCCCCCCTTTCGCTTTCAACAGTGCCTTTCAGTCAGGTGATAAATTACACTGTAATATGAAATTATATCCGACGACTAAGGAGATGTAACTTTTAACAGGCTAACAATGATCTCTGTCAATGAATGAATTTGTATATAATTTCTAGAAAAGTACTAAAATGTCATGTGAGCTGGAGGTTTTTACTTATTCATCCTTTCAAAACTTTCATACTACAAGCGTGAACATGGAGCTCACAAGACGAAGACAACATTCATTTTAATAGATGGCACATGATTTTTTTTATTTTCATTGTCAGAGGTTTACTCCAGCAGCCTGAACTAAACGCCACCTCACTGAGCTCCAGACTTACAAACTGCCCTGAAATTCACAATAAGAACCATGCCGAATTTTCAGTGTTAGGTGAGCATTAAATGGCGCAATGGTTAAAGAGCTCCAGGTTAATGATCAGAAGGTCAGCAACAATTCGACTCCAATCTGACAGAGTTGGGCCCTTGAGCAAGGCCCTTAAACACTCTCTGCTCCACCACTGTATTTCAACCTCCTAAAAACCTGGGAAATTAAAAAAAAAAAGAGTAAATAATTATAGATAATGATACATAATGTATTTGTTGTAAACTATCTGTCAGATGTAAAGACACGTTTTCTAAAGTTATTGCCATTTGAAACAATAGAAACAATAGAAATCCTTCTAGAAAGTTCCACAGTATATCTAGTTGAGACTGATAAAAAAACCTGAGTGGTGTTGTTGAGGTTGAGGAACTATAAACATTCAAGAGAACTTCCAAATTCCTTGAAAGAAGATTGAAGGGATTGAGCACAGTGAGAACACAGATGGATCTAAAGACTCTCATCCTGTCATCGGAGGCTTCAAACAAGCTCACGGTTGCTGAGACGAAACATGAGAGGACACAAGTGTTGTGATGGAAATGACGGCGGCCGGAGTGAAAGGACATTGCATTTCAGACTCTGATAGTCAGCACAGCTCACTTTGAAAGTGGAGAGGAAGGCATGTTCAACACAGAGGAATTTTAGTGAAGGGAGATGAGAAGAGCATCGTGAGATACCCCTGAGATCTGCTCTGAGACCTGCTTTGAGACCTGCTGCACCATTAGCGGCGTCACGCTATAAACGATCTCAGATCAGTTTCAGATCAAGTCAAGCCACTGAGTTTTTTTCAGTTCCTCGATGTTAAAGGTCACTGCTGAGATTCTAAACATCCCAATGATGCAGATTGTCCAGTCGCAGCTGAAAGGAAATGATGCTGAACTTCCTGCAGCTTATAAAGCAGGATATCAGAAATGGATACTATGGACACCAAACACCAAGCATAAATGGACACCAAACATAAGCCATTTCATGAAGAGTTAATGTCACAAACCTGACGATTAACCCCCTGTCCTGGGGTTAATAAGACACCGACTGTCAGAAATGTCAGAAAACTTGCTGACAAAATGACAGTGGAGACATGAGGGATTTTCACATGTGAAATAGTTCCCCTGGGTCCTAGTACACCCTGTTTACATGGAATCCTGGGTTCTGTAGTTAGAGGTTTCACACTGCTCATACTTTACCTGGGGTTAACACTGAATCCTTGCTCTTCATAATCTGGCGTTTCACATTGTACGTTCCTAAACCCTGCTGCAACCTTCTTCTAATTCATACCTCAACAACCCTGATTGGATAAATCTAGCATGTGATGCTTTAAATAATGGCCTTCACATCAGTTTCATTTTTTTTTTTTTAGCTTAGTTTCTGATTGGGTGTCTGTTGCTAAGCAACCAGCCATACTATTATAATGGTTTCACACTGTACACGATCAGCACTTGAGTGCTGATGAATGAATCGAATTAATGAATCGCTTGGGCTGCTGTTCAAGAAAATGAACCCACAGCGTTGTGGTGTATATGCTGTACATATATGAGGATGGTTCACTTAAATGTAGTGCAGATAAAAACATTTGGTGGTCTTAGTGTTCTGCGTTCTTAGATACCTTTGAGAAAACTAAGTAATGAATACATCCAACCCTTAGAGAGACTACTCCATCTATATCTTGGCATCATCATGAAAGGGTTTAGTTATTTTTGGGGGCATCAGCGGCAGCGGAAGTAACGGATGGGGTTGTTAAAAGCAGAGTTACATGATAGCGCTTTAAAATAGCCGTGGCGGTCTCATCCAAGCAAGGTACCATACATTAACCCTGAATACAGAGAGACAGAAAAAGAAAAGGGTGAGGATCTGGGTGTAAATCTCAGTGATATCGGGCATATTTTCCATGTTTCTTTCCTCCTGCTTCCCTTAAAATGCTTCCAGTCTCTACTCTAATCTCTCACTTCCTTTCTGTTATTTTTATAATACCAGGCTACAGACTCAGTTTTCCTCCTTCCTCCTCTCTTCCAACAAGGCTATCATTTCCTCAGTAAGCTCTGAAGGAACAGACAGAAACCTTGAGAACACCACGGTCAGTCCATCCTCCCTAAGACTCACCCTGCATGCCTCTCATTCACGCAATATTGACTACACACACACACACACACGCACTCTCTCTCTCTCTCTCTCTCTCACACACACACACACACACACACTCTCTCTCTCTCTCACACACACACACACACACACACACACTCTCTCTCTCACACACACACACACACTCTCTCTCTCTCACACACACACACACACTCTCTCTCTCTCTCTCTCTCTCTCTCTCTTACACACACACACACACACACACACACTCTCTCTCTCACACACACACACTCTCTCTCTCTCACACACACACACACACACACTCTCTCTCTCGCTCTCTCTCTCTCTCTCACACACACACTCTCTCTCTCTCTCTCTCTCTCTCTCTCTCTCTCTCTCTCTCACACACACACACACACACACACAAACACCATCTCTCTCTCTCTCTCTCTCTCTCTCTCACACACACACACACACACACAAACTCTCTCTCTCTCTCTCTCTCTCTCTCTCTCTCTCTCTAGCTGCCCTTTAGACACAGGGTACACAGTGCTGGGGAGATTATCAGTTCTTAAAGTGTTCCTTTGAATAAATCAGATCCCAGGAGCCACAGGTGAATACAGGTGTGTTGTGAGCTCTAAGATAGAGAGAGATGGTTAAGAGACATGGAGAAAAGCAGAGTCAGGTAGCATGTGTATAGCAGGTAGAGAAAATGTGTGAATGAGGAAGATGGGTGATATCCAGTAGAGGAAGCTGCTCAGTGAGTAATATAACACCAGCACGCTCGCCCTCTAAAGACCAACAGGAAACGAGAAGAAATGCCTGTTGGTGTCAATCTGATGAGTCATGAGTCCTTCAGAGGGATTAAAAAAGATGCTATCATTAAGATCAGTGAAGAAACATGGCTAGTGTAGTTTAATGCTTTTGGTGTGTGTGTGTGTTTAATCTCCAGCCAATTTATTTATTCTAAAATAAAATAGTACAAATCAAGGCTTTCTAGAAGCAGGGGTGTACAAACTTTTGGACAAAGACATGAGCAATGCAGATATATTAAAAATATATAATATAATATTTTGCATTATTACTATTTATTCTAGTTGTCAGTTCTCAAGCTTTGGATGAATTTAAGTCAATTCAAGTGACCAGAAGAGGCTCAAGAATAACTTGGCTTACTGGTGGATTGTGATTTGGAGGATTTGGGCTTCACGGCTCCACAGATCCATCAGTGTAGGATGTTCAGTCACGATCTAATACGAAACAAAATCTTAATTCTAGTGTCACCTTTACAAAGAATTCATTTAGAAGTCTGGATCTGTGTGCTGAGAGGGATAGTGGATAAGTGCAGCTGCTTGACTGGAACTTGGAGAATTCATTTTAGAGAAGCAGAATGAACAGATCAGTAACAGGACACTTGGTGCCATCGTCTGGCTGAAGATTTAAACACAGGAGATTTTTCATGTTTTCCCACCTACAGGGTTTTAAGTTCATTTATTTGAGTTAATTATTGAGATTTATTTATTTATTTATTTATTTATTTTAGAAAACTAGTACTTGCTTTAGAGAATTCAACTAATCTTGAAGTCAATACAACGTCTAAATTAACTAAGGACTCTGTTGGCTTTCAGTGTGAGACATGTGTTTTTCCCTCTGTTGGATAACCTTACACAAAATTTTAGTGGATCACAATAACGCCTTCAAATTTTAGCTGCATATGAAAAAGCACAAACTGTTTTTCACAGGGATAATCGGCCCATGCTGTAATTTTATCTTGAGCAAATTTGCTGCCAGTTGCAGCGCAGTCCTCCTTTTGCTCGTAGTCATTAGGTTCTCCTTGCCACCAGAACCTGGTAACATGCAGAGTCAGAAAATCATGTTTACTTCAAATGTACAGTAAAGCTGAGAATAAGATCTGCATGGTGAGCATTTACCCTGTGGTCATGTTTGTATTGTCCACCCACATCCACTTCCCCTCTTCAGCGCTGTCACTCAGACCAATCCAAGCCTCACCGGGAACTGTCAGACTGAGGAACTCCTGTAACAGCAACAGTGCAATATGTAGGGAACTAAATTGACATGGAAAATTCAGTATATCGCTAAAGACGAGAATGATGACCTGTTCTTCTTGGCTGTTGATGATCACAAGGTCGGCTCCTTTCGATCTGCATTCCTGTCTAGCCTTATTCCAGCTCATGCTGATTGTGACGAAATATCTCAGACACTGCTGGACGCCGTAATCTGCAGAGGGGAATAGTGCAATTATAGACAGAAACAAGTCACATTTGTCATTCCTTTCAAATGTGCTTTTTTCTGCTTTTTTTAAATTAATATTTTGATGTTCTCTATTGTCTAAGGGTGTTTTACAGACCTGTAGATCTATATTTTGTAAAGAAATGGGGAACTCACACTGTTATGATGTTGCATTTTCTCCTCAGCTCAGTTCGTTTTCACGCAGTAAAATGTGTTAATTTTTGCATGTCACGGGACAATAAACTGTCTGTTCATCTTTCATAGTTTCTCTCATAGTGCTTGTCCGTCATCAATCAGCCAGCTTATGGTGGCTTTCTTTTTAATCGTTATAATTTATTAGCTTGTGCAGGAACCAAAGTTTCATCAGAACATTGTTTAAATTGACCTGTATTATAGACAAGTCATTATACATCATTTTCTCAGCACAAGCAAACCGCTCCAGAGTTTGTTTGCTATTATTTTGGGCAGATCTGAGTACGATTGCTGCGTTCAGGTACATCTAAACAAACCAAACCAATGGAGAAAACCCACCAGCTTCTGAACCAAACAAACACTCCAAATGAGCCATGTGGGGTTTTTTTTTAACAGAGAATCATGGCAGTTTTTTTATCTGTGGTCTTACAAATGTAATTAACGCTACAGCTATGTGTCTGAAGATGGAAAATCCCTAGACTGGAGTGTGGAAATTGAAGGTTAGTGTCCATCTGACTCAATTTGACTCCATTTACCTCCATCTACCTCAGCTAAAGCCATCTACTTCCATTTACCTCCATCTACCTCAGCTAAAGCCATCTACTTCCATTTACCTCCATCTACCTCAGCTAAAGCCATCTACTTCCATTTACCTCCATCTACCTCAGCTAAAGCCATCTACCTCCATTTACCTCCATCTACCTCAGCTAAAGCCATCTACTTCCATTTACCTCCATCTACCTCAGCTAAAGCCATCTACTTCCATTTACCTCCATCTACCTCAGCTAAAGCCATCTACTTCCATTTACCTCCATCTACCTCAGCTAAAGCCATCTACCTCCATCTACCTCAGCTAAAGCCATCTACTTCCATTTACCTCCATCTACCTCAGCTAAAGCCATCTACTTCCATTTACCTCCATCTACCTCAGCTAAAGCCATCTACCTCCATTTACCTCCATCTACCTCAGCTAAAGCCATCTACTTCCATTTACCTCCATCTACCTCAGCTAAAGCCATCTACTTCCATTTACCTCCATCTACCTCAGCTAAAGCCATCTACTTCCATTTACCTCCATCTACCTCAGCTAAAGCCATCTACCTCCATTTACCTCCATCTACCTCAGCTAAAGCCATCTACTTCCATTTACCTCTATCTACCTCAGCTAAAGCCATCTACTTCCATTTACCTCTATCTACCTCAGCTAAAGCCATCTACTTCCATTTACCTCCATCTACCTCAGCTAAAGCCATCTACTTCCATTTACCTCCATCTACCTCAGCTAAAGCCATCTACTTCTGATTTTACTAATTTGCACACATGACTAACATTAACATAATGATTTTACTTTTTACTTGAGCACAATATTGCCTTGATACTTCCTCCTTTAATTGTATAAGACTGACACACAATGTTACTTTCACACAGACTAAGAATTGTTACTCAGTTTTTTGTCTTCCACTTCATGATTAGTGTCTGTGTAAAATTCTTCTTCCTGGTCTTTAGTTGGCTTTGTCATGCTGCTGAATTGCTTTAACAGTGTATTTCTCTTCATCGTTCCTAAACCCTCACTCGAATATGCCCATGTATGAAGAAAGAAATAAAAGATTCCTCAAAAAGAACTGCAACAAGGTCTGATACTAAATACAAAAATACCACTGATCCTTTAAAATATTTTAAATTTCCCTGTTTCTTATTAGGACCAACAAAAGCACCAAAGTAGACACCAGAACAAAAACAACTTTCATCAATTTAACATTTACTTCATTAATAACTTGACATTGTTGAGTTTGGTCAATGTTTATTGCACAGGATATCAACTTTGCCAAGATTGGGAGAGTTTGTATAAAACATGCTCCTTTGTCACCACTGGGAGAGCGTAGGGTCAACCTTGGATAGGTTATAAATAAAATATTAACCTCAGCTAGGGTGAGCTGAAGTTGTCGCAGTGGCAAATAAAGAGGAAACTAAACTCATTTCAGCAGCATCATACTAACCAATTCTTCTATTACAATGAAGGTTCAAAGTCATCATGGGTGAAATGGAAATGGACTGGTGTTGCATCAGCATTTTATAAAAAAATAAATCACCCCCACCAAAAGTTGATGTGCCGTTGTATAAGGAAGGACCTCAAAGTGTCACCCAAATTAGACACTGCATTGGTTTTCTGGACGGAGCCTAATGAGCCAATTATAAACAAATTTAAAACCTTATGAAACGTTATGAAAAGTGTTCCTTTGGCTGCTGTTAGGTCAACATTTACAAGTTTAAGAAGAAAAGATCAACCTTGTATCCAGAGTTCCAACATAGACACAGAGATATTTGCTTCCTGGGTAAGAATCTAAATCAGGAAATGCACCAAAAAATGTACAAACAGATGATAGCAAAGACTGGATAAAACACATGGACAAAAAGACAACACAAAGGGTAAGAAAAGCACAAAGTAATCAACAGAAAACAAGGAACAGATCAGGAAAACAAACCAAAGACACGAGCAGGGTGTGGACTTGGGTGGACATGTGACTACTTACTCAACATCTTCTGCAGTTTATCTCTCTCAGCATGAAGCTGGTCTCTCTCTGAGGTCATGTTGTCGTAACTGATCTGCAACCGGTCTCTTTCCTCGGTCATGTTGTTGAGTTTTATTGATTGCAGTATAGCGACGCTCAGCAGGAGAACACACAGCAGCGCTGCACACACTGCCATCAACCTGGAACATCTGCTCCATGCTGTATCGCCTCCTACAGTAATATTTGACACAGACACAGCACTTTTAGAAGCTTGAGCACATTTAATACATTCCGGAGAAGACAGGAGTTCCAGGGTGAGATGAGAATAAAATCAACCTTCAAAAGAAGTTCAACCTCTCTCTTTAAGTGTAAGTTCTTAACTGGGTTTTAATTCATTTCAGTTTTATTTCATCTTAACAGAAATATAAAAATTCATAATAAAGAAAACAACCTTTACAATTTTTTTATATTTTATCCCTAATGAGTGATAGTGAAAAACTCCCTGAGATGATACGAGGAAGAACCTTGAGAAGAACCAGACCCCAAAGGGAACCCAGTCTCATCTGGTTGACAGTGTGATTATACAATGATAATGTGAAGAAGAAGGATGAGACACTAGGAGACTTTGGGATCACCTGGATGACCCAAACCACAAAAGCATGTTTAAAACTACTGACTAAAGAAGAGTCTAGCTTTCAATCTTAAGGTGAAGATTAATTTTGTCATATAATTATTATATAATTTTATCACATAAACTACATATTCACTGCGTATGCATATACATTACTCACAAAAAGTTAAGGATATTTGGCTTTCGGGTGAAATTTCAGGATGCACCTAAAATGCACTATAACCTTTACTGGAGACTGGAGACTGGAAGAGTCACAGAAAGGCATAGAAGTGGACATCCTTTGGCCACATCCCACGTTGATGACCGCTTCATTGTGAACAGTGCCCTGTGGAACCGAATGATGAATGCCACTCAACTCCAGGTACATTTAAGGGAGGTGAGAGGCACCCAAGTGTCACGTCAGACCATTCAAAACCGTTTACATCAGCGTGGTCTGCGTGCTAGATGACCTGCAAGGGTACCTGACCACACCACCAGGCACAGGCGTCATCGTTACACTGGACGAGGGACCAGTGGGCCTCAGTGCTGTTCTCTGATGAAAGTCGATTCACGTCGAGCAGAAATGATGGCCGCCGACGATGTTGGAGACGTCAAGGAGAGCGCTATGCATCAGCCACTGTTGTGGTGGTTACAGTCTGGGCAGGTGTGTCTACTCAATACAGAACTGCCCCACATCTTGTGAATGGTACAGTGACAAGCCAATACTACCTGAATAACATCATTAATCCATTGTATGCTTCTACTTAAATGCCCTACTTTCATGATATAATATCACTGTAGTGTGAACTTTTTACATTTTCCAGAAATCTCACCCAAAACCAAATATCCTTAACTTTTTGTGAGTAGTGTATGTGTACATGATATTAACCACACTGAAACCTTCATCAGCCCTGTCACCCCATCACCTCTTCACCCCATCACCCCATCACATGCTTTTGTTGTATGTTTGTGGTGTATTAGGGTTGATTGTGCTTCACCTCCCATACACTGTGCTTATATGATAAATTTATATAATAATTGATCGTTATATGACAAAATTAATCTTCAACTTAAGCTAGACTTGTAGTTTTAATCATTCAAAAACTGCTCCAAATAGTATGTTTATTAATTATATTTTTTATTAATTTTATTATATTTATCTATTTATTTTGTATTATATCAAAGTATTTATTTTGTATTATATCAGTGTATTTATTTTGTGTTTTCCATAGTGCTGAAAGTCATATGTTAACTGCTTTATGAAATACAGTGGTCAATTCCATTCGTTTGTGCTGAAATTGCTCATTTTTCATGATTATTTTGACCAGAGGAACGACACACTGACACTTTAATTCAGCGTGTTTATGTCCATGCTGCTTCTGCTCTGCCTATGTGTCCGGTGTGAAAAAAAAAAAAACCTTAACTGCCCTTAGACTTGACATAGTGGAAATACTGTATACACATGGGCACTAGAATTTTGTCCCATATTGGTCATTTGCAGGGAAGTGTATTGCAGATGCTCCACATAATTGAAGACTAACAATGCATGCAGCCAATAAATTCTACTCTATCAAGTCAGCTAAAGACAGACCTTTATTGGTGCCTGAGTTTGGAAGTAATGTCTTAAGTAATGTTTTGGTCTGCCTTTTTGTTTCACTTTCAGTCTATCCTCAAAATGACAAAGAAGACTTGGGGACAGTGTTAGCAGTGTGTTGCCCATCTTGTGCAGAGCTATTCTGCTAAAGATGGCCTCACATGAACAGTGTCAAGAGATTAAAGAAGATTATGGTAAATTGTAGATTATGTAGATTAAGATTATGGTAAATTGTAGAAACCACAAAGGTGGCATCTTGATACAAAGGGAAATGGTTTAGAACCAAACTGTCTGGGGTCATCCAGATGAGGCTGATATCTTTCGAGTCTGTTTCCTCTCAAGGTTTCTTCCTTATATGGAGGTGAAGGTGAAGCATAATTTAAGAACAGTTTGGTGTCCTGTTATAGCATCTCTCTCTCTCTCTCTCTCTCTCTCTCTCTCTCTCTCTCTCTCTCTCACTCTCTTTGAAAACTCACTTGAAACCCAAAAAAGGGTTTCAATTGATATTTCATATTCAAATATCTATATATATCCATATATTGAATATAGAATTAAATTCTATAGAGGACAAATACACAGATTCTGTCCAATCAGGATAGAGAATTCAAGGCACTGTGATAGAATCTTCCAAGTTCTTATATGTAAAAAGTTATCCTTGTGTCACGGCACTCATAAGCACAGCCATGTTGTGTGTGTGTGTGTGTGTGTTTAAGTATGTATACTGCACCTGAGCGTTGAGGTTTCTGCCTGTTTATGTTCCCAGAAATTCCGGGATTCTCCCAATTTGCGTATTCACATTCCATTGAAACATCATCTCTGGAACTGTTCTGCATATCTAATCTCCTGTCTGTTCTGATCTCTGCAGTAATCGTGTTACACTCGAGTGTGTGTGAAATATTCTCCTATAGACCTGGTAGAATTTAAAATTACAGCGGTCTTAAAGTCTACACTACATTATCCAGTTGTCATGTTATAGATGACGTGTGTGTGTGTGTGTGTGTACGTCAGTGATAAATTTAAGCAGCGGATGGAGGAAGTGCAACTTGGGTGTAGATATCACACTAATCTAACACTGTGGTGTGTGTCATGTTGTCTCTGCTGGCTGTACAGGTGTCATTATTGAGGTTATTAGTGTGCAGACTGCAGGATGTCTGCAGACATAGAGGAAATTAACACTTTCTTTTGAGCAAAATGCAGCTTGATTTACTTACAAAACTTCCTCTAGAGGATTAGCATTTCTGTGTAAACGCAGAGTCGTCTCTTCCAACAAATTGCAAATTTTTGTTGCATGTGTGTGATGTATTTGTAATGTGCTCGCCACATTTCCTGTTCCATCGCTACCTTGTACCAGCTTCCTGTTCCAGCCACAATTAATTGGCTGTTAAATACGAGTGGTGTGAAACCTCAAACTACACAACCCAGGAGTCCCTTTACCCAATGTTTACTAGGACCCATAGGTACTATTTCTCGTGTGAAAAGCCCTTAATCGTATCATTTTCTCATGCTGAACACTTTTCCCTCACATCTCAGCATTGCTAGACTGATACGTTCTGATTTACCTAGATGCCAAATCACTGACCAAATATTATATCAGATTAAATACAGTGAATGTGAAAAAAAACCTTATTATTTACATAAATGACATTTACAAATTTGCAATACAATTATTTTTAATTACAAAACAAACCAACACAAATTTAACACCTGCCCTTCTGTTGTATTGATTTGTACATACACTATATTGCCAAAAGTATTCGCTCACCTGCCTTGACTCGCATATGAACTTAAGTGACATCCCATTCCTAATCCATAGGGTTCAATATGACGTCGGTCCACCCTTTGCAGCTATAACAGCTTCAACTCTTCTGGGAAGGCTGTCCACAAGGTTAAGGAGTGTGTTCATGGGAATTTTTGACCATTCTTCCAGAAGCGCATTTGTGAGGTCACACACTGATGTTGGACGAGAAGGCCTGGCTCTCAGTCTCCGCTCTAATTCATCCCAAAGGTCTTCTATTGGGTTGAAGTCAGGACTCTGTGCAGGCCAGTCAAGTTCATCCACACCAGACTCTGTCATCCATGTCTTTATGGACCTTGCTTTGTGCACTGGTGCACAGTCATGTTGGAAGAGGAAGGGGCCAGCTCCAAACTGTTCCCACAAAGTTGGGAGCATGGAATTGTCCAAAATGTCTTGGTATGCTGAAGCATTCAGAGTTCCTTTCACTGGAACTAAGGGGCCGAGCCCAGCTCCTGAAAAACAACCCCACACCATAATCCCCCCTCCACCAAACTTTACACTTGGCACAATGCAGTCAGACAAGTACCGTTCTCCTGGCAACCGCCAAACCCAGACTCGTCCATCAGATTGCCAGATGGAGAAGCGCGATTCGTCACTCCAGAGAACGCGTCTCCACTGCTCTAGAGTCCAGTGGCGGCGTGCTTTACACCACTGCATCCGACGCTTTGCATTGCACTTGGTGATGTATGGCTTGGATGCAGCTGCTCGGCCATGGAAACCCATTCCATGAAGCTCTCTGCGCACTGTTCTTGAGCTAATCTGAAGGCCACATGAAGTTTGGAGGTCTGTAGCGATTGACTCTGCAGAAAGTTGGCGACCTCTTCGCACTATGCGCCTCAGCATCCGCTGACCCCGCTCCGTCAGTTTACGTGGCCTACCACTTCGTGGCTGAGTTTCTGTCGTTCCCAAACACTTCCACGTTCTTATAATACAGCTGACAGTTGACTGTGGAATATTTAGGAGCGAGGAAATTTCACGACTGGATTTGTAGCACAGGTGGCATCCTATCACAGTTCCACGCTGGAATTCACTGAGCTCCTGAGAGCGACCCATTCTTTCACAAATGTTTGTAAAAACAGTCTGCATGCCTAGGTGCTTGATTTTATACACCTGTGGCCATGGAAGTGATTGGAACACCTGATTCTGATTATTTGGATGGGTCAGCGAATACTTTTGGCAATATAGTGTATCTATGTTTCTGTTTATGTGTCTTTTGCACTTTTAGGTAGAAATGCCCCAATCCACGTAAACAGAAAAGAGAGTTTCATGTTTCCTGAGCCTATTTTTACATGGATCCTGAATATTGTTTGCATTTAAATATGTTACACTATTAAGATAATGCATACACAATCACTTCTCAGCCACTGATCTGTTCTTAACAACTTGTTTACAGGCTTAGTCCTGGCAGATATCATCTAAAGTGTTTTGTGTCATCTACACTTTTCCATGTCATCTGACTCACGTTCCGCGTCTGAGCCGAGGTGCTAAAGGCATCAGAACGCTTTTTCTCTTGATGATGTCGCTTCCTGCCCTCTTCAACATCGGCCTCCTCCTCTTTTTAATCATGTTTTTCTTCTCCATCTTCGGCATGTCCAACTTTAGATCATGGCAACGGAGGAGAGCAGCGAGCTTTTATGAGAGAAAGACTTTGAGATGTTCTATAAGACCTGGGAGAAGTTGGATCCAGGGGCTTTGCAGTTCATGCTGTCCGATTCTTCAGACACACTGAAAGATCCACTGAAGATCTCCAAGCCCAACATGGTCAAGCTGATCGCCATGGACCTGCCGATGGTACTTTGTCTAGCGAGAACTTGCCAGTTTTTCTGGTTACATGTTCATCAGAGTGACACTGTTTTCACTTCCACTGCTTGCTCACTTCTTCCAAGTTATCATGTCCCGGATACAAAGGGCATGTGAGCGTGACACATTTTATAGCTTACTATAAAGAAGTTAAGAACTAAAATTGGTGAAGAAGCCAGTTGCATGAGTTCTTTAACAACAAAAAATGTAGCGTAAAAAAAGTAGCACGGGACTTTTCGATACTTTTGATACAAGACTGAATAAATTGTTAGCTAACATGGTGCAGAAGGAGATGGAGGTTTCCTTGACTGTGAAAATTTGATATGAAACAAAGAAAACACGCTGGATTGATTTCTCTGTCACTGATAACCCAAATCTTCTGATATCAGATAAGTCCAGTCTACTGAAATGTTGCAGCCACTTGACTGAAAATAATCCAAATGACTTGATTCCTCTCTTATTTTACACTGTATTCCCTAACAGTATAACGAACTCTTTAAAAATAAGTTAATTGTACTTAAAATTGTTTAACAGTTCATTCATCTCAAAACTTTTAAGTGTTTTGACCTCCAATAACGCAAATAAAATAGCTGAAGTCATTCAACTCAAAAATTTTAATTATAACTTCGAAATGATGTAATCTCATTACCAGACTTGTTATTATTATTATTATTATTATTATTATTATTATTATTATTATTATTATTATTAAAAACAGAGAATAATTGTCTTTAATCCACGGGTTGCATTATGGCATTCTATTTAATAAAATAATGCGAAGAAGAAGAGTCTTGAATTGCAAATGCAATTTATTTAAATTTTAAAACATATAGGTAAAAAATCTCTATAGTACTATAGAAAGAGAGAAACATTTAGACTATCGTGCCGTGTCAGATTATTTATTGTTTTACATAAAGTACTATAATTAACAGCGGATTTACAAAAAAACGCGCGCACGCGTATTTGAATTTGGAATCCCGCCATTTTTTTAACGGTCGGTCCTGCAGGAGTCATTGCCTCAACACGTTTCTCTGGAAATAATATTGGCCATCGTTTCCGTGGTTGCTGCGGGTGGTTTAGCAGTTATAATCTGGTAATTACTTTACAAAACATTCTTACTAATAGACCTAGATTATTTGTATTATCAGGAACAGTTTACATGTTGTAATGTTATTTTTGTTAGCTGTGTATTGTGGGTGAACTAAATTTAACCATGATTTAGGGGTAGACGTGTTATATTTGCTGACACTGTGGCCCTGTTGGTTCTCGCGGTTACTTGTCTTGAAGCTTTTCAGTTCCAGGAAAAAAAGGTCAATGATTTTGTTCACTCCTACTTTTACCGATGTTTGGAATTAAATTAGTTGTAATCATGCCAAATGTACCTCGTTTTTGTATATCTTTGACATTATATTAATTTATGTTCGGGTTGTAAGGCCAGAGCATACTGAGTAAAATTAAAATTTGTCGGTGAATATATATTGCTAACGACCAAAAGCAAATGATAAAACTCCAGCTGATTTCTGAGGTTGGCATAACTTATTGTGTTCTTGTCTCTGGTCATTTTCATGATTTGGATTTGAATGATGGATTGGAAATGCAAGTTATGTGATTACTCGTCACTTACCCGAGCACAGTTACTTAGGCATTGTGGCTTGCAACACAGCCATTTTTCAAAGCTTAGCCCTTTACCTTGTCTCTGTGACTCATGCATTTGCACATTTGTTTCATTCAGTGCACTGAAAATTCATGTATCACGATTTCATAATGAGAAGGATAAGATGCATGCATGTCCAGGAGTCCAGCTGGTGTACAAATGTCCTTTATGTGGGTGCAAGCAACCTTTTTCAGAGAAAACTCTCTTCGGCCATTTAAGAGGGCATTTGAAAACTCATGAAATGGTGATATGCCCGTATAAGAATTGTTTTGTCTCTATGCTTGCTTGCAGATTTCTGCAGAATTTCATAGAATAACGAATATCAACTTGAAGAACAGGTTCTATGCAGAGCTGGACAAACATACTCCTCGTCTACAGGCAGAAGGCTGCCCGCACTGGCAAGATAGCAGAAGCATTGAGAAGCATATTTAATGCCTATGATCTTCTGGTAAATTTAAATGTTAATTACAATCATAGTATGTTAATGGTCACAAGTTTCACTTCATAAGGAAACACTGCAAGCTTTGAATTGTGTCACTTTAAATGTATTTCCCATTGTCACCTGTCCTTTATCACTACTTTTTCTCTGTTCTTTTGCACCTCTAATACTTATTTTACAGGAGCACTTTGATATCAATAACAGACGCACAGCTGCACTTCGAGCTCTCCCTGTTTACTTGCGTGAAGATGACTCTGTCTTTTTCAAGACGTGGAATGTAGGTTTTATATATCTCATATGACTTATAAAATTATTTATCTGCTTATGTTCATGAAGTTCCCTCATGTTTTTTTAGACTGAGGAGATGGAAGAGCCAGACATTGCAGATTCAGCTGTAGCTCTTCTAAGCATGGTGAATGGAGACTCAAGGTCCACTGTTCAGTTTGACCCTGCTGGGATGGCTATTGTGCTGGAAGGTGACATTATTCTGAGGGACATTTCCAGGATGTCTGATGCTTTTCTTTTGATATTTGGTATGCTATATGCATTACATCTGGATTATCCAAAAGAGCTGACTCACACCTTCAACTTCATTCAGAAAGTGTTACTGGGCTTAGACGACGCAAAGCCACTAACACCCCGATTGCTAAGCCTTAAAAATGATCTACTGATAAAGGAGTAAGAGATGTGAATGTACGATCCCTGTACACTTCATTTTCTTTCTTTCTTTTTCTTTTTTCCAGTTGTGACTAATATGGCAATGTTCTGTTTAAATATTTGAAGATTTGAAATATAGAAGTTTTGAAGTATTCCATGACACAGGAAAAAAAAACTGAGTAAGAGATTTTTACTCATCGATTATTATTTCACTTGTTTTGACTAATACAGTCACGGTATATTGTAACTGAGCTCAGGTTTTCAAAGTTTTCAGAAAACCGATTTTTTTGTGTTCATGTGTATTTATTTTTGTTTAAGGGCAGAAAACTATTCTGTTGTATATTTCCAGAATTTCTACATATTGTGTCACTTTATTTATTTTTTATTTTTTTCAAAAGCTAATGACAAGATGTGAAGATTGAATGCTCCTTTTGATTGAAATATTGAATTCCTATTGCAAAGTAAAACATTTGCTTCTGCATATGGAGTTGAAAAGTCTCTTCATTTCTAATGTTTAAGAATGAGATTTTGTTATTGAATGTAAATTTTGAGGTAATATTTCTTAAGTTTTTTTTACTTTTAATTAATGAAAATTTTATTTTTAGGGAATTAAAAACTGTAAGCATTGAATACTTAAAAATATATAACAAACATGTAATATCTTTAATTTTCGATAAATTTAATTAATTGAGCTTATTTATTATGAACAAAAAAAGTTTATTCAAATAAATATGCTTTATATTATTGCTAGACTTTCTCTTGTTTGATTGGCTCCTGTAAGGTTATTTTGGAATGGGGCCATTTGAGGACACTTTTAGGAGATGTCCAGGGAAAAGTGTACACGCTTTACTGAGCTGGACTTACTGAACTGGGGTGTGAATATTTACAGATTCATAAATTGGATTAAACAGATTTAAAATCAATACAAACATAAAAATCACTTTTCTTTCCTTTCTTCCTTTCATTTCCTTCTTTCCTTCCTTGCTTTCATTTCCTTCCTTCCTTTATTTAAAAAATTTATTAAACATTTTTTTTTCTTTTTACATTTTATCCCTAATGAGTGATAGTGACGAAGGAAAAACTCCCTGAGATGATATGAGGTAGAACCTTGAGAAGAACCAGACCCCAACGGGAACCCAACCTCATCTGGGTGACAGTGTGATTATACAATGATAATGTGAAGAAGAAGGATGAGACAGACTTTGGGGTCACCCAGACGAGCAGAGCAATTTTTTTTGCCCATATCACAAAAGCATGTTTAAAACTACAAGTCTAGCTTTCAGTCTTAAGGTGAAGATTAATTTTGTAATATAATAATGAATTATTATATAATTTGATCACATAAACTACATATTCACTGTGTGTACATACAACTCACCCCCGTCACCCCGTCATCCCATCATCTCTGTTACCCCCATCACCCTTTGTTACCTTATCACATGATTTTATTGTATGTTTGTGGTGTGTTAGGGTTGATTGTGTTGCACCTCCCACGCATATGCACACTGTGTGCTTATATGATAAAATTATATAATAATTAATTGTTATATGACAAAATTAATCTTCAACTTAAGCTAGACTTGTAGTTTTAATCATTTAAAATCTGGTGGCAGTAGTATGTTTTTGTTATTTAATTTTTATTGATTTATGTATTTATTTTGTATTATATCAATGTATTTATTGTCTGGGGTCATCCAGATGAGGCTGAGATCTTTTGGGTCTGTGTCTTCTCAAGGTTTCTTCCTTATATGGAGGTGAAGGTGAAGCATAATTAAAGAATAACACTTTGGTTTCCTGTTTGTTGCATCTCTCTCTCTCTCTCTCTCTCTCTCTCTCTCTTTTAAAATCTCAATTGAAAAAAAAATAGGAGCTTTTTACACTTTGTAATCAAATCATACATTTTTAATGTGAACGATCATATTTCATATCATCTTCCATCATAAAGATGTGAAAATGGCATTGAGGAGTTTTTCCAAACACATCTGAAGTTTTGATTGTTCCAAAGCACTTTAATTTGAGACTTCTTCTATAAATGTTAAACAAACATCTCTTTACAAACAACTTCATTATACTAATGATAAGTAATTTTTATAGAATATTGAATTAAGTTCTATAGAGGACAAATACAGTACACACATTCTGTCCAATCAGGATAGAGAATTCAAGGAACTGTGATAGAATCTTCCAAGTTCTTGTATGTAAAAAGTTATCCTTGATCCTTATCTCTGAGGTAATCCTGTGTTACACTCGAGTGTGTGTGAAGTATTCTCCTAAAGAACTGGTAGAATTTGAAATTACAGCGGTCTTAAAGTCTACACTACATTATCCAGTTGTCATGTTATAGATGGCATGAGTGTGTGTGTGACATTTAAACAGCTGATGGAGGAAGTGCAACTTGGGTATAGATATCACACTAGGTATAGATATCACACTAGTCTAACACTGTGGTGTGTGTTGTGTTGTCTCTGCCGGCTGCACAAGTGTCATTAATGAGTTTATGAATGTGCAGACTGCATGATGTCCCTAAAATTTACTTACTAAACTTTTTTTTGAGGATTGGCATTTCTTTGTAAATGCACACAGATTTCCCGTTCACAATCTCTTCCAACTTTGGCAAACGTTTGTTGGATGTGTGTGATGTATTTGTAATGTGTGTGATATATGTGTGATGTGCTCATATTTTCCCTCACCAATGTTTACACATTCAAGCCATCATTAAATCAGGATCATGAATATTTTTTGCATTTAAATATATAACACTATTCGGCCGTGTTCTGCGTCTGAGCTGAGGTGCTAAAGGCATCTGAACGCTGCTGTTTGCCCTGATAATGTCACTCCCTGCTTTTCTTTTTTGTTTTAATCATGTTCTCCATCTTTGGCATGTCCAACCTTGGCTATGTGAATAAAAAACAGGCATCGACATCATGTTTAATTTCAAGATCTTTGGGAATAGTATCATATGTCTGTTTATGATCATGATATATGCCGGATGTGATGGGCGTCTGTCCCCAAACCTCGACAGCAAACTGACTGTGACCCGGATGTTGAAAAATAGCAGCATGGGTATGAGGGGACACTGTGGGAATGGTCTTCTTTTGCAGCTAAATTGTGATGTCATTCCTGGTGGTGGTGAACATCTACATCACCATCATTCTGGAGAACTTCACTGTGGGAACACTGAGGAGAGCAGCAAGTCTTCATGCATGGAGAGTTCGAGGTGTTGTACAAGACCTGGGAGAAGTTCAATCCGGACGCTTCATCGAATACAGCATGCTGTCCAATTTCTATGACAAACTGAAAGATCTGCTGAAGATCCCTATAAGCCCAACACAGTCAAGCTGATCGCCATGGACCTGCTGATGGTCCCTGGGGAAAGGATCCACTGCCTGGACATCCTGCTGGCTCTCATGACTGAGGTGCTGGGTCATACAGAGAGCCTACCACAAATACAAACTCACTTACTTACTTAACTTTATTGTACCTTAAAGGCAATTCTTTATGTAGACAGCAGTACTCATACATACAGCAGCCACACAACACATATTTATAATAAGACATTCATGTAGCCCACCCACTCAATCACCTTTGTCTCAAGTGTAATACCCTCTATATCATCAATATTTAGAAGACACACAGTGCATGAAAAATGAATTGTTGTGTACTATAACTTAAAGACGTATTTGAAAGAACACTATAATTAACTAGTTTGTCTATGGCTTGGAGCCGAGAGGCCTGGTTCACATGTTATAGATGTAGCTAGGCTGCTAATGTGAACACAAATTACTGAGCATTATGTTATGACAATAACTAGGTTGTTCGTGGTATAATATTGCACAGAGACATAACCTGTACATGGAGTAAAACATCAGAACATTTATTATTAAACAATATTCTAAGAACTTAGAGCCTCCCTTAGGGTTTTGAAACAAGCCAACCATATTCACACACACACACACACACACAAAAAAAACAAAACAATAATACCCGGGATTTTTTCTGTCTATGGTACCATAACGTTGTGTGTGTGTTGGAGCTCACATCTTAACTATACTGTTCAACACAGTTTTAGATAAACATCCGACAAGTGTACTTCTGCAGAACAAGGTGGTCTTACACTCTGGTCTTAAACATGTGCTCCTTGGCTGTCCAAAACATAGTAGTGTGCGGAGCCTGTGCTCCAAGCCTACTACTGCTGGATGTAGGGCCCACAATGCGTGATGTCAGGAAACTACATCAGGTTTCCCATGATGGGCCCCAGCTCAGTGAAGAGCAGTGGGAGCTGAAACAAGAAATCCTGCAGCATCAAAAATCACAGAGTCATTAATATCCTTAGCTTTGGACATCCATTGAAAGGAAGAACCCCACTGTGGCGTAGTACCTCTCGCCAGGGCTCAGCTTCTGACTCAGGTAGAGGGCTGGGTACTCCTCCCCTACAAAGGATTGGGTAAGGACCATGCCAAGAGAGGGTTCTGCAGCACACGGGTGCAGTTGAGGCTCCCAGGACCTCCCTCAGGTGGCTTGATCTCATGGTGGACGGAGTGGGCAAGGCCAGGAGTTGAGGAAAAGATGTCTGCGAATTCGGCAGATTATACGTCTGTTGTTGGTCCCGTTGAGCTGCCTTCATGTCCGCCCAAACAAGGTGGGTGACTTTGTCAATCCGCTCCTGCATTTCTTGGATGTAGCCCACCAGGGAATGGTATAGTGAGGGCTGTTCCTTCCATGCTTTACGGGCCATGTAGAGCAGCCCTTGAGGTCGAGGTCCAAAGAGGAGTTTGAAGTTCCTCTATAATTAAGATCAGTGAAGAAACATGGTCAGAGTAGTTCCCTTTCGAGGAAGGCTTCACTGCAGAAGTTGTTTCTGAAAGTCTGTGTTAAATCACACCAATTTGTTTGCTCTGGTACATCATGTGACGAAGTGGAGCATGCCAGCAAGACCATAAAAGGGCATATACGTCATTCCAGCTTCTGCGTCTACAAGAAGTGCTCTGTCTATGTTTGTGTTGATTGTTTGTTCCTTCTTCCTAGACTAGGCAAAAACAAGATATATATAAAAGATTAGGAAAGATGGTGAGCCTAGAGTCTGCTTCTGGCATGGTCAAGGCTGGCCTGCATCTCAGGGTGGGATATGTTCCTGAAAAGACCCATTATGGCTGGTAAACCGTCCTTTCTGCAGGTCTTCTGCCCTTTGCCCTATGAGTCAGAAAAGTGAGTGAGCAGGAGAGACTGCACCTGCTGTGCCCAGTTCAGCATCAGTGTACTTATGCCCATTGCTAGAGCACATGGTGTAAGACCTCTTCCCTTTTCATCTGCTTTGGCAGTCACAACAAATGCAACCCGGTCTCCAAGCAGCACCTTGTGCTGGTAATCTTCTACAAGGCACAATGTGTGGCTTTGCC
Source organism: Hemibagrus wyckioides (assembly GCF_019097595.1). NCBI lineage: Eukaryota > Metazoa > Chordata > Actinopteri > Siluriformes > Bagridae > Hemibagrus > Hemibagrus wyckioides. Next base: position 11,827,651 of record NC_080721.1, on the reverse strand, counting down.
TCTAAGGATTAAGGCTTACTCAAGCATACTGTATCACCTTGCCTAGCACTCTGGCTTGGGGTTTTTCTCCTCCAGGGTATTTGTGCTTCAGTGGGTTGGTTCTCTCCGCACATCCATATCCGGTTTTATAACCTGGACCTGGACTAATTGATAGCAAAGTTATAATGTAGCATTACTGCCTGACAGCTTCAGACACCCTGCTTCAATCTGTGTGGTGTTTCTGTGCAGGTTCTCCCTTTGTGGGATCCCTCTGGGTTCTTCGGTTTCCTCCTGCCTTCCCAAACATGCGGATTTGCGACACCAGACATGGATGTGGACGAATGTAGCTTTCATTTAGTTGAATTTAACTTAATTTAATTGTTTCTTGTTTGAGAATGTTAAAAAGCCTCCTGGAGGTTAAGTGTCTCATCTCATGAAGCTGACTGAGTCAGGAACTTTAAAAAGTTTATTAGAAATATTGTTAAGAATTTTTAAAAGTTGATCAATGCAGATCTATTTAAATACTTTATCGTAAAGGTTTTTTTCCTTTTCCATTATTTGCTCCTGAACTTTCCACTCTCAAAAACACATTAGGTGCACATGTTTTCTAGCTTTGGATCAATTTACTTTAATTAAAGTAATCAAAAGAAGCTCAAGAATAACTTGGCTTACTTGGTAGATTGAAATTTCTAGTAAATTAACTACATTTTATCAATGACGATTTTACTGAAGATTTAAACACGAGATATTTCATGTTTTCTCACCTTCAGGCTTTTGAGTTTCTTTCTTTCTTTCTTTCTTTCTTTCTTTCTTTCTTTCTTTCTTTCTTTCTTTCTTTCTTTCTTTCTTTCTTTCTTTATTCATTTATTTCAGAAAACTAGTACTTGCTTTAGGGAATTCTAGGTCAATACAACGTCTAAATTAACTCCGTTCCCCAGTACACTGGTGTCCCAGTCTGTCGGTGGAATGAAAATGGACTTATATAAAATGAATCAGGACTCTGTTGGCTTGCAGTGTGAGACATGTGTTTTTCCCTCTGTTGGGTAACCTTACACAGAATTTTAGTGTTTGAAGATAATGGCTTAAAATTTTAGCTGCTTAATAACAAACACTTGGGGTGTCCAGAAATGGGTTTGATCTGTTTTGATAATAGAAACATTCACATGAAAAAACAAACTATTTTTGTTCTATATTTCTATGAATATATTGCCCCTAGTAGGTGTCATGTGTAGTGGAATTGTTTAAGCTAACTTAATTGGCTACTGCGCATGTACAATGTGAACAACAGAACCATTCTTCCGGTTTGTAGCCCTGCACGTTTTCTTTAATAAAGTGTTGTGCATTGTTTAGCGAGATGCCTAGCGATTTGTGTTATTAATCCAAGCGACTAACGCCACAGTAGGCTATGGAAAAACAGAAATATTTATAAAACGCTACAAAAGTGCTGAGTGCAGGGGTGGACTGGGCATCGGGAGCACCAGGACATTTCCTGGTGGCCTGATGGTTGTTCTGGCCTGCTGCCGCTAGGAATGAGTCTATGGGCCGCTTAATCTACAAATCAAGAAATCGCTGAGTGAAAATGACATCGCCACATGACCCAACGTCAGCGACGCACTGCCTAATTGGCTATTTCCAGAGGTAGGTAATAGTTCTGTAGCAGTGCATGTAGCATGTTATTCTTTAAATAAAAAGAATAATAAGTAGACAGAATAGAAAGTGCTAGTGTTAGTGGATCAAGATTTTTATGTAATAAGAAATCATAGATTTGTGATCATCTACTGCAAGCTAATGATGATCACAAAATATATTTTTAAAAAATATATAACGATGGAAGTTTTAAAAGAGCATTTTACAGCATCTTTTCTTACTATTTACTCTTACTGGTCTGTACATATGCCATTGAGTGAACATTGTTATCCGTTATTTACACTGTCATAGCTTTTGTTAAGTTTGTGTAAGAATGTGTATCTGTGTAAAACTATAAGTCAATTTTATATTTCTCTGTGGTGTAGTAGTATAGATGGTGTATTTCTAGTGAGTTTCTGAGGGTTCATTTAGGCCTATTTATAATTGGTCTGGTAGTCTACCTGTTTCAGCTAATAGGGTTAGCCTACAAGATTAGCAGTCTGGTGGATTACATGAATAGGGTGGCAGTGACGGCAGCAGCAAAGGTGGAGTCAAATTCCCGGCCTGAATTATTGTCCCAGTCCGCCACTGGCTGAGTGTCTACTTTCATATGAGCTTCATATTAACTACCACTGTGGAGTGGGACATGACAAAGACATACAATGCTGAACACGTAACAATAACTCTGAGAACAATAACTCTGGCCTCGAGAAAAAGAGTTTAAAAGCAAATGATCTAGTTAGAGCCAATGTCGTAACTCAGTAATATCAATTCATCATTTATTGAGAAAACCAAGCAAAATTAGATAGATAGATAGATAGATAGATAGATAGATAGATAGATAGATAGATAGATAGATAGATAGATATGACTTGTCACTGCATAATACATAGCAACAAGTGCAAATAATTGAAACTGAAAAAGCACTGAAATTTAAAATTAAAAATTGTACTTGGATTTGCAGTGTGTTTGAAGAACATGGTTGCCAGATCTCAGAAAATGTCCATCGCAACTACAACTGGCACAATTACATACTGTAGGTCTTGTGCACAAAAAGGCCTGAAGCTAGCCTAATACGTAAAAAGAGAGACTGACTTTTTCAATTTCAGATTATTTCCTTAAAAAAACATCACTGCTTTGCAACATTTTTACAAAACTAGCTGATTTTGGTTTAAAACCATGGCCTTGACCCTGGATAAGATTAACAAAATACATATGATATTTTTTAGTTAAAAGAGATTTCTGCTCTAATCATTTGCCTTCTTTTCACAAATTGCATTTAATTCAGTTTCACAGGGATAATCAGCCCATGTCATAACTTCAGCTTTAGCAAATTTGCTGCCAGTTGCAGCACAGTCCTCAATCCCATCATAGTTATTAGGTTCTCCTTGCCACCAGAACCTGGAAACATGCAGAACATCAGAACATCATGTTTACTTTAAACATACAGTAAAGCTAAAAATAAGATCTGATGAAGAATAAAATAAGATGGTGAGCATTTACCCCGTGGTTATTTTTGTACCATCCACCCACGTCCACTTCCCCTCTTCAGCACTGTCACTGAGACCAATCCAAGCCTCACCAATACACATCTGACTGAGGTACTCCTGTAACAGCAACAGTACGAAAATCTTTTCTTGTTTGCACATTCCATTTTGTTTGGTTGCACATGTTTTTTTGGCTCTATGTGTCCTGTCTTGTGTTTTTTGTACTTTCTGTTTCTGCACTGTCATGTCTTTGCACTGTTTGCACTTAGTTGCACTTTATGTAGCTTGGACAAACTTCTGTCCTTAGCTCTGCGTTGTTTCTGTTTTGTAATTATATGTTGCATGTAGTCTATGTAGCACCAGGGTCCTGGAGAAATGTTGTTTCATTTAACTATGTACTGTGTCAGATATATGTGGTTGAAATGACAATAAAAGCTTTTTGACTGGATGGTACATAAGGAATTAAACTAATGACAAAAAGTTGGAATATCACTAAAAGACAAGAATAATGACCTGTTCTTTTTGGTTGTTGATGATCACAAGGTCGGCTCCTCTTGATCTGCATTCCCGTCTTGCCTCGTTCCAGCCCATGCGCTTTGTGGTGAAGTATCTCAGACGCTGCTGGATGATATCATCTGCAGAGGGCAATAGTACAATTATAGACAGAAACAAGGCTCATTTTTTCATTTTCCCTGTTGTCTAGGGGTGTTTTTAGAGAGCTTTGCATCTGTCATTTGTTTTAAAAAGGGGAACTTAATTGTTACAACATTGCATTTTTTTCTTGGCTCAGTTCACATTAAATGAGCAGTTAAATGCGTTATTTTCACTCAAGTCACAGGTCAGTAAACTGGCCTCTCATTGGTCAGAGTTCTGCTCATAGTGATCCTCCATCATCCATCAGCCAGTGTGCCGTGGCAATGATAGATGATTAATGCTAGCCCAGTCATCGACTGAACGGAATGAATTCAGCTAGATTTCCTGGTCTATTTTGGTGCTTCACATGCTGTTTAGATTGAAGTCCACTCACAGTGATCCATTTTGTCATCAGTCTCTGTAAAGCTCAATGTGTCACTCAAAATAGATACTGAATTTGTTTTCTGGACAGAGCCTAACGAGCCAACAATAAACTAATTTAAAACATTATGAAACGTTACGAAAAATGTTCCTTTGGCTGCTGTTTGGTCAACATTTGCAAGGTTAGGACGAAAAGATCAACTTTGTATCCAGAGTTCCAACACAGATACAGAAAAATCTGCTTCCTGGCTAAATCAGGAAATGCATCAAAAAATGTACAAACAAATGGGAGGCAAGACTGGGTAAAACTCCTGAACAAAAAGAGTAAAAATCACACAGTAATCAAGAGAAAACAAGGAACAGATCAGGAAAACAAACCAAAGACATGACCAGGGTGTAGACTTGGGTGAACATGTGACTACTTACTCAACATCTTCTGCAGTTTATCTCTCTCAGCATGAAGCTGGTCTCTCCTTGAGGTCATGCTGTCATAACTGAACTGCAACCGGTCTCTTTCCTCGGTCATGTTGTTGAGTTTTATTGATTGCAGTATAGCGATGCTCAGCAGGAGAACACACAGCAGCGCTGCACACACTGCCATCAACCTGGAACATCTGCTCCATGCTGTATCGCCTCCTACAGTAGGATTTGACACAGAAACAGCACTTTTAGACACGTGAGCACATATAAAATGTCCCAGAGAAGACAGGAGGTCCCGGGTGAGATGAGAATTAAATCACTAATGAGACCCTGTACAAGCTTTTATATTTCCTCAACATCTCTCTTTAAGTGTAACAATTTTATTTCTATAGAGCTTTTAACAATGGATGTCACAAAGCAGCTTTACAGAAATATTAAAATTCAGAATAAAACTTTTTAAAAGTTTATTTTTATTTTTAAATTTATCCCTAATTAATGATGGTGGTGAAGGAAAAACTCCCTGAGATGATATGAGGAAAAAACTTCAGAAGAACCAGACCCAAAAAGGAACCCAACCTCATCTGGGTGACACTGATTCTACAATGATAAGAAGAAGATGAAGGACGAGTCGCAGACTTTGGTGTCACTCAGATGACCAGAGCAGTTTTTGTGCTCAAACCACAAAAGACGGCTCACCACCCTCGAACACCTCTGTCAGCCCTGTCTCACAACCACCCCTTCACCCATCACCCCGTCACCCATCACCCCCTCACCCATCACCTCGTCACCCATCACCCCGTCACCCATCACCTCGTCACCCATCACCCATCACCCAGCACCTCATCACCCATCACCCCGTCACCCATCACCCCGTCACCCATCACCCCGTCACCCATCACCTCGTCACCCATCACCCCGTCACCCATCACCCCGTCACCCATCACCCCGTCACCCATCACCTCGTCACCCATCACCCATCACCTCGTCACCCATCACCCCGTCACCCATCACCCCGTCACCCATCACCCCGTCACCCATCACCCCGTCACCCATCACCCCGTCACCCATCACCTCATCACCCATCACCCCGTCACCCATCACCCTGTCACCCATCACCCCGTCACCCATCACCCCGTCACCCATCACACCGTCACCCATCACCCATCACCCCGTCACCCATCACCTCGTCACCCATCACCCCGTCACCCATCACCTCGTCACCCATCACCCTGTCACCCATCACCCATCACCTTGTCACCCATCACCCCGTCACCCATCACCTCGTCACCCATCACCCCGTCACCCATCACCCCGTCACCCATCACCCCGTCACCCTGTCACCCATCACCCCGTCACCAATCATCCCCTCGTCACCCATCACCCCGTCACACATCACCTCGTCACCCATCACCCCGTCACCCATCACCCTGTCACCCATCACCTCATCACCCATCACCTGGTCACCCATCACCCATCACCTCGTCACCCATCACCCTGTCACCCATCACCCTGTCACCCATCACCCCGTCACCAATCATCCCCTCGTCACCCATCACCCCGTCACACATCACCTCGTCACCCATCACCCCGTCACCCATCACCTCGTCACCCATCACCCTGTCACCCATCACCCATCACCTTGTCACCCATCACCCCGTCACCCATCACCTCGTCACCCATCACCCCGTCACCCATCACCCCGTCACCCATCACCCCGTCACCCATCACCTCGTCACCCATCACCTCGTCACCCATCACCCCGTCACCCATCACCCCGTCACCCATCACCCCGTCACCCATCACCTCGTCACCCATCACCTCGTCACCCATCACCCCGTCACCCATCACCTCGTCACCCTGTCACCTCGTCACCCATCACCTCGTCACCCATCACCCCGTCACCCATCACCTCGTCACCCATCACCCCGTCACCCATCACCTCGTCACCCATCACCCCGTCACCCATCACCCCGTCACCCATCACCTCGTCACCCATCACCCCGTCACCCATCACCCCGTCACCCATCACCTCGTCACCCATCACCCCGTCACCCATCACCCCGTCACCCATCATCCCCTCGTCACCCATCACCCCGTCACCCATCACCTCGTCACCCATCACCCCGTCACCCATCACCTCGTCACCCATCACCCCGTCACCCATCACCCCGTCACCCATCACCCCGTCACCCATCACCCCGTCACCCATCACCCCGTCACCCATCACCTCGTCACCCATCACCGTCACCCACATTTTACCTCCCACACATATGCACTCTGTTAAAGATAAAAGTATATAATAATTTAACATTATATGACAGCATTAATCTTCAACTTAAACTATACTTGTAGTTTTAAACATTTAATAACTGCTGGCAATAGTATGTTATTTTTTAATTCATTTTATTTATTCTATTATATTTATGTATTTATTTTGTATTTTCCACTATGGTGGCTCAAGTGGTTAAGGCTCTGGGTCATTTACCAGAGGATTGGAGGTTCAAGCCCCAGTATCACCAAGTTGCCATGGTTGGGCCCTTGAGCAAGGCCATTAACCCTCTCTGCTCCAGGGGTGCTGTTTCATGGCTAACCCTGTGTTCTGACTCCAACCTCCAAGGATGGGATATGTGAAGAAAGAATTTCACTGTGCAGTAATGTATATGTGACAACTGAAGGCTGTTTCTTTTCTTTCTGTATGAAATAAAGTAGACATCAATTCTATTTGTTTGTGTTGAAGTTGTCTGTTTTTTCATGTTTATTTTAAACAGGAAGCACACACTGACACTTTAATTCAGTGTGTTAAAATCCATGCTGCCTTTACTGTCCAGTGTTAAACAGCCTTTAACTGCCCTTGGACCTGACGTAGACCCAAACTTCTCATATGAATTGAGAGTGAATTTTGGGGCATGCTGTTACAGGAAACTGATCCACACTGAGGTGGTATACCACAGCGGATTTGACCGATTAATTCCAGATTAAAACTACAGAAGAAACGACTTTCTCTTTTTGGTTTGTTGTGACTGATGTGGAACACGTTACAAATTGTATTGCAGATGCTCCAAATAATCGAATTGCAGATGCTCCATGTAATCGAAGACTACTCTCCCTTTATGGGTGTCTGAGTTCAGAATTAATGTGTTAGGTTTTGGTCTGCCTTTTTGTTTTATTTTCAGTCTATCTTCATAACTACAAGCAAAAAAACTTGAGGAGAGTGGTAGCAGTGTGTTGGCCATCCTGTGCCAAAAAAAGATGACCACATGAATGGTACAAAGAAGGGAAATGGTTTAGAACCACAGTATCTGTCATGCAGATGAGGCTGAAGCTGATTTTCTTCCTTATATGAAGGTGAAGGTTAAGCATAATAAAAAAAAACACTTTGTTTTCCTGTTATAGCATCTCTCTCTCTTTTCTTTAAGATCTCAATTGAAGCAAATAAAACCAAAAAAGGAGCTTTTGAGACTTTGTAATAAAATCATGCATTTTTACTGTGAACAATCATGTTTCATATCGTCTTTCATCATAACACTATGAAAAATGGCATTGAGGAGTGATCAAGTCACCTGCACATGATGATTATGAAATTTCTTTTCTAAACTCCAAAACCTGGAAAACACTAAAACTGAAGTTTTGTGTTGAGGTCTTTAACCTGACACTCCTTCAATAAATGTTTCTTTTCTTTCTGTATGAAATAAAGTAGACATCAATTCTATTTGTTTGTGTTGAAGTTGTCTGTTTTTTCATGTTTATTTTAAACAGGAATTCAATAAATGTTCAATAAATGTTAACTATTATGATGATTAGGTTTTTCTATATAATACAAATCCACATCTTCTGACCAATCAGGATGGAGAATTCAACAGTGCCGTGCTGTATATGTAATAAAACCTATCATCATTTCATGACATTCATAAGCACAGCCGTGTCATATATGTGTGTGTGTGTATACTGCACCTGAGCATTGAGGATCCTGCTTGTCTACGTTCCTGGTATTCCGGGGTTTCTCCCAATTTGCGTATTCGCATTCTGTTGAACCATCATCTCTTGAACGCATATTACGCATATCTAAACTCCTGTCTGTTCTGATCTCTGAGGTAATCCTGGGTTACAAGTGTGTGTTCTCCTATATATAAATATTCTCCTATAGACCTGGTAGAATTTAAAATTACAGCGGTCTTGAAGTCTACACTACATTATACAACTATCATGTAGATAGCATGAGTGTGTGTGTGTGTGTGTGTGTGTGTGTGTGTGCGTGTGTGTGTGTGTGTGTGTGTGTGAGTGTGTGTGTGTGTGTGTGTGTACGTCAGTGATATATTTAAGCGGATGGAGGAAGTGCAACTTGGGTGTAGATATCACACTAATCTAACACTGTGGTGTGTGTCATGTTGTCTCTGCTGGCTGCACAGGTATCATCAGTGAGGTTATTAGTGTACAGACTGCAGGATGTCTGCAGACATAGAGGAAATTAACACTTTCTTTTGAGCAAAATGCAGCTTGATTTACTAAACTTCCTCTAGAGGATTAGCATTTCTTTGTAAATGCTCTCTTCCAGCTTTGGCGAACTTTTGTTGCATGTGTGTGATGTATTTGTAATGTGTGTGATGTATGTGTCACGTGTGTGATGTATGTGTCACGTGCTCAACACATTTCCTGTTCAGTTCCATCGCTACCTTGTACCAGCTTCCTGTTCCAGCCACAATTAATTGGCTGGTAAAGTACGAGTGGTGTGAAACCTCAAACTACACAACCCAGGAGTCCCTTTACCCAATGTTTACTAGGACCCATGGGAACTATTTCTAGTGTGAAAAGCCCTTAATCGTATCATTTTCTCATGCTGAACACTTTTCCCTGATTTGCGTTCTGATTAGCTGAGATGCTAAATCACTGACCAAATAAAAATTATTTATTTACATAAATGACATCATTTTTGAAATTGTTAATTGCAAAACAAACAAACACAAATTTAACACCTGCCCTTCTGTTGTTTGGTTTTGCACATATATGTCACTGTGTACGTTTATTTTGCACTTTTAGATAGAAACGCCCCAACCCACATACTTCCTTTAACAGAAGAGAGAGTTTCATGTTTTCCCCCAGCGATTTTTACACATTAAATCTTTCATTAAATCAGGTTCATTAATATTGTTTGCATTTAAATATATAACACTATTAAGAAAATGCACATACACAATCACTTCTCAGCCACTGATCTGTTCTTAACAACTTGTGTACAGGTTTAGTCCTGGCAGATATCATCTAAAACTATCTGAATGCTGCTGTTTCCCCTGATGATGTCACTCCCTGCCCTCTTCAACATCGGCCTCCTCCTCTTTTTAATCATGTTTCTCTTCTCCATCTTCGACATGTCCGACTTCGCCTACGTGAAAAAAGAACGTGGCAACGGAGGAGAGCAGCGAGGTTTTATGAGAGAAAGACTTTGAGATGTTCTATAAGACCTGGGAGAAGTTGGATCCAGGGGCTTTGCAGTTCATGCTGTCCGATTCTTCAGACACACTGAAAGATCCACTGAAGATCTCCAAGCCAAACATGGTCAAGCTGGAACTGCCAACGGTACTTGAAGGAGTCCATTGTCTAGCGAGAACTTGCCAGTTTTTCTGGTTACATGTTCATCAGAGTGACACTGTTTTCACTTCCACTGCTTGCTCACTTCTTCCAAGTTATCATGTCCCGGATACAAAGGGCATGTGAGCGTGACACATTTCATAGCTTACTATAAAGAATTTAAGAATTAAAATTGTTGAAGAAGCCAGTTGCTTCTTTTGATACAAGACTGAATAAATTGTTAGCTAACATGGTGCAGAAGGAGATGGAGGTTTTCTTGACTGTGAAAATTTGATATGAAACAAAGAAAACATGCTGGATTGATTTCTCTGTCACTGATAACCCAAATCTTCTGATATCAGATAAGTCCAGTCTACTGAAATGTTGCAGCCACTTGACTGAAAATAATCCAAATGACTTGATTCCTCTCTTATTTTACCATTCGGTATGTTTTTAGTGTGGAGGAGTAAAACTTTCTTTGTGAGAGAAATAGAGGCAATAATAAAAAAATATGTTTTTGATAAAATAAAAACAAATAAAGTAGAAAATCTTTCTTTAAATGCTGTGTGCTGCTATGGTTTGGGGTTTGTGTTTATTTCTGTAAGTGAAGGTGCTGCTTTATATTATTGCAAGATTTTCTCTTGTTTGATTGGCTCCTGTAAGGTTATTTTGGAATGGGGCCATTTGAGGACACTTTTAGGAGATGTCCAGGGAAAAGTGTACACGCTTTACTGAGCTGGACTTACTGAACTGGGGTGTGAATATTTACAGATTCATAAATTGGATTAAACAGATTTAAAACCAATACAAACATAAAAGTAGATTAAAGTCACTTTTCTTTCCTTCCTTCCTTCCCTCCATTCATTTCCTCCCCCCCGCCCCTAAACAAACAGAACAAATAACAAACATGAATCATACACTGAGTTACATATAACACAAAAACGACCTTAAACTCGTGCATGAACAAAAACACATTTAAATACCACTTTTGCCTGCTTGTGAACTAAGAGGGGGGTTTATGTCTTAAAGTTCCTTTCTTGGATGGCTTAGATACATAAAGAAACCCAACTTAATCCCTGTGATAACACCATCGCATCCTTTGCATGTTGATGGCAAACAGGAAGTGACATACATAACAAGGAGGAAATGAAATAAAACAAACAAAACTCTTTAGGAAGAATCAATCTTCTCAAATAAACAACAGTTGAGTGTAGAAGTCACAATAAGCATTATAAAAATCATCAGAATATAAAATCATACAAATTAAACTAATCAAAAGTTAGCAAAAGTTAGCAAAATGAGCGAGTGCTTATATACATGAGTGCCCTCTAGTGGGAATAGTTACAATCAACACAGCTATCCTTTGTGACAGAAAATATAAACTTTGAGCAGCAAATACAATGCTAACAATGATCTGTGTTAATGAGTGAGTTTGTATTTAGTTAAACAAAGACGTCCTGTTTTCCAGATCTAAATCATTTGGCACAGATTTAACCAAAACATTAGCTTGATAACTTCTATAAAAGTACTAAAATATTCACACACACACACACACACACACACGAGAGTTTTCATGTTTTCTCACTTTAAGACTTTTGAGCTAAACTGCTTGACAGATTGCTTGTGTATATATATATATGTATATATATATATATATATATATATATATATATATATATATATATATATATATATATATATATATATATGTATTCATTTATTTATTTGTTTGTTTATTTATTTATTTTTGAAAACTAAAAACTAAACTGAAAAACTTGTTTTAGGGAATTCAACTAAACTTGTAGTCAATACAACATTTTAATTAACCCCCCTTTCCCAAGTAACTGTTTTTGTTCTAATTTTCTATAAATATACTGCATTGCCCCTAGTAGGTTATGGAAAACAGAAATACGTATGAAACACTACAAATTTTCAAGTGCTGAACTGTCTACTTTCATATGAGCTTCATATTAACCTCCACTGTGAAGGGGGACATGACGAAGACATACAGTGTTGAACATGGACACATCAAAAACTCAATTTTTCGCTTCTGGGAAAAAGAGTTTAAAAGCCGATGATCCAGTTTGAGCCAACGTCGTAACTCAGTAATGTCAATTCATAATCTAGTGAGAAAACCAAGCAAAAATACACCTTTATTGTCATTGCAAAGTACAGGTGTATAGCAACAAATGTCTTTTAGCATCTACCAGAAGTGCCACCAAAAGTAGAAATTACAAAAGCACAGAAATTAAATGTAATACATGATGATGACACAGGAAATCTAATTGTTCAGAATAGCCATTATCCCCTTTTCCTTCTCCTTTTTTTTCATGAGGTTTGCAGAATATAATTATATCATCTCTGCCCTGCAACATTTTTACAACACTAGCTGAATTTAGCTTAAACTCATGGATTTGACCCTGGAAAAGAAACAGATGAACAAAATACAGATATTCTTGTGTTAAAGGAAATTTCTGCTTGGTTGCCAGGTCTTAGAGAATTGTCCATCTCAACTACATCTGGTATATTTACATAGGTCTTGTACAAAAAGGCCTGAAGCGAGCCTAACATGTGAAAAGGGAGACTGGCTTTATCAGTTCACCATTTTATCATTTCATGTTATGGCCATTATCCCCCTTTTCTTCTTCTTTCCTTTCATTAGGTTTGCAGAATTTAATTTTATTGATTTTAGATTATTTCCTTTAAATAAATCATCACTGCCCTGCAACATGTTTACAAAACTAGCTGAATTTATCTTAAAACCATGGCTTTGACCCTGGATAACAAACAGATGAACAAAATACAGATATTGTTTGAGTTAGAGGAAATTTCTGCTCTAATCATTTGCCTTCATTTCACAAATAGCACGCAATTCCATTTCACAGGGATAATCGGCCCATGTTGTAATTTTATCTTTGGCAAATTTGCTGCCGATTAAAGCGCAGTCCTCCTTTTGCTCGTAGTCATTAGGTTCTCCTTGCCACCAGAACCTGGAAACATGCAGAGTCAGAAAATCATGTTTACTTCAAATGTACAGTAAAGCTGAGAATAAGATCTGCATGGTGAGCATTTACCCTGTGGTCATGTTTGTATTGTCCACCCACATCCACTTCCCTTCTTCAGCGCTGTCACTCAGACCAATCCAAGCCTCACCGGTAACCATCTGACTGAGGTACTCCTGTAACAGCAACAGTGCAATATGTAAAGAATAAAACTGTTGTGGAAAAGTTGGTATATCGCTAAGAGATGAGAATGATGACCTGTTCTTCTCGGCTGTTGATGATCACAAGGTCGGCTCCTTTCGATCTGCATTCCTGTCTAGCCTTATTCCAGCTCATGCTGTTTCTGACGAAATATCTCAGACACTGCTGGAAGCCGTAATCTGCAGAGGGGAATATTTGTTTAACTCATCAAGAATCATGGCAGTTTTTTATCTGTGATCTTCTCATGCTACATAAAGTAATTAACGCTACATGTACATGTGTCTGAAGATGGAAAATCCCTGGACTGGAATGTGAAAACTCCATCTGACTCCACCTATTTCCATCTGACTCAATTTGACTCCATTTACCTCAAAATGTCCTCAAAGTGGCACCCAAAATAGATACTGAATTTGTTTTCTGGGCAGAGCCTAACGAGCCAATAACAAATTTAATCAACCTTGTATCCAGAGTTCCAACATAAACACAAATTTGCTTCCTGGGTAAGAATCTAAATCAGGAAATGCACCAGAAAAATGTACAAACAAATGATAGCAAAGACTGGATAAAACACATGGACAAAAAGACAACACAAAGGGCAACAAAAGCACAAAGTAATCAAGAGAAAACAAGGAACAGATCAGGAAAACAAACCAAAGACATGACCAGGGTGTGGACTTGGGTGGACATGTGACTACTTACTCAACATCTTCTGCAGTTTATCTCTCTCAGCACTCAAGCTGCCATACCTGCTCTGTAACCGGTCTCTTTCTTTGGTCATGCCGTCATATCTGCTCTGTAACCGGTCTCTTTCTTCGGTCATGTTGTCATACCTGATCTGCAACTGGTCTCTTTCTCCGGTCATATTGTTGAGTTTCACTGATTGCAGTATAGCGACGCTCAGCAGGAGAACACACAGCAGCGCTGCACACACTGCAGTCAACCTGGAACATCTGCTCCATGCTGTATCACCTCCTACAGCGGGGTCTGACACAGACACGACACTTTTAGATACGTGAGCAGATTTAATATGTCCAGGGTGAGATGAGAATAAAATTCCTAACAAGTTCAACCTCTCTCTTTAAGTGTAAGTTCTTAACTGGATTTTAATTCAATTCAGTTTCATTTCATGTTTACAGAAAGATAAAAATTCATAATAAAAATAAAACAACCTTTACAATTTTTCTTTTTATAGTTTATCTCTACGAGTGATACTGGTGATGATATGAGGAAGAACCTTGAGAAGAACCAGACCCCAAAGGGAGCCCAACCTCATCTGGGTGACAGTGTGATTATACAATGATAATGTGAAGAAGAAGGATGAGACAGACTTTGGGGTCACCCAGACGACCAGAGCAATTTTTTTTGCCCATATCACAAAAGCATGTTTAAAACTACAAGTCTAGCTTTCAGTCTTAAGGTGAAGAATTTTGTCATATAATAATGAATTATTATATAATTTTATCACATAAACTACATATTCACTGTGTGTACATACAATTCACCACTCTGGAACCTCTGTCAGACTCAGCCCTGTCACCCCATCACCCTATTCCACAGCTATTCTGCTAAAGATGGCCTCACATGAACAGTGTAAAGAGATTAAAGAAGATTATGGTAAATTGTAGATTATGTAGATTAAGATTATGGTAAATTCTAGAAAGCACAAGGGTGGCTTTTTGATACAAAGGAAAAGAAAAGGAAATGGTTTAGAACCACACTGTCTGGGGTCATCAAAAATAGGCTGAGATCTTTCGAGTCTGTTTCTTCTCAAGGTTTCTTCCTTATATGGAGGTGAAGGTGAAGCATAATTAAAGAATAACACTTTGGTTTCCTGTTTGTTGCATCTCTCTCTCTCTCTCTCTCTCTCTTTGAAAACTCACTTGAAACCCAAAAAAGGGTTTCAATTGATATTTCATATCAAATTATATTTCATATCATCTTCCATCATAAAGATGTGAAAAATGGCATTGAGGAGTACTACAGTCACCTGCACATATGGGCTTCTCAGAAAAAAAAAAAATTTACAAACTGATCTGAAGTTTTGATTGTTCCGAAGCACTTTAACTTGAGACTTCTTCTATAAATGTTAAACAATCTCCTTACAAACAACTTCATCGTACTAATGATAATTAACTTTTATAGAATAAAGAATTAAGTTCTATAGAGGACAAATTCACACCTTCTGTCCAATCAGGATAGAGAATTCAAGGCACTGTGATAGAATCTTCCAAGTTCTTATATGTAAAAAGTTATCCTTGTATCACGGCACTCATAAGCACAGCCATGTCATGTGTGTGTATGTGTGTGTTTAAGTATGTATACTGCACCTGAGCGTTGAGGTTTCTGCCTGTTTATGCTCCTGGAATTTCGGGGTTTCTCCCAATTTGCGTATTCGCATTCCGGTGAAACATCATCTCTGGAACTGTCACACATATCTAAACTCCTGTCTCTTCTGATCCCGGAGGTAATCCTGTGTTACACTCGAGTGTGTGTGAAGTATTCTCCTAAAGAACTGGTAGAATTTGAAATTACAGCGGTCTTAAAGTCTACACTACATTATCCAGTTGTCATGTTATAGATGGCATGAGTGTGTGTGTGACATTTAAACAGCTGATGGAGGAAGTGCAACTTGGGTATAGATATCACACTAGGTATAGATATCACACTAGTCTAACACTGTGGTGTGTGTTGTGTTGTCTCTGCTGGCTGCACAAGTGTCATTAATGAGTTTATGAATGTGCAGACTGCATGATGTCCCTAAAATTTACTTACTAAACTTTTTTTTGAGGATTGGCATTTCTTTGTAAATGCACACAGATTTCCCGTTCACAATCTCTTCCAACTTTGGCAAACGTTTGTTGGATGTGTGTGATGTATTTGTAATGTGTGTGATATATGTGTGATGTGCTCATATTTTCCCTCACCAATGTTTACACATTCAAGCCATCATTAAATCAGGATCATGAATATTTTTTGCATTTAAATATATAACACTATTTGGCTGTGTTCTGCGTCTGAGCTGAGGTGCTAAAGGCATCTGAACGCTGCTGTTTGCCCTGATAATGTCACTCCCTGCTTTTCCTGTTTTAATCAAATCTGTTCATCTTCTCCATCTTTGGCATGTCCAACCTTGGCTATGTGAATAAAAAAGCAGGCATCGACATCATGTTTAATTTCAAGATCTTTGGGAATAGTATCATATGTCTGTTTATGATCATGATATATGCCGGATGTGATGGGCCTCTGTCCCCAAACCTCGACAGCAAACTGACTGTGACCCGGATGTTGAAAAATAGCAGCATGGGTATGAGGGGACACTGTGGGAATGGTCTTCTTTTGCAGCTAAATTGTGATGTCATTCCTGGTGGTGGTGAACATCTACATCACCATCATTCTGGAGAACTTCACTGTGGGAACAGAGGAGAGCAGCAAGTCTTCATGCAAGGAAGAGTTCAAGGTGTTGTACAAGACCTGGGAGAAGTTCGATCCGGACGCTTCATTATTCATCGAATACAGCATGCTGTCCAATTTCTATGACAAACTGAAAGATCTGCTGAAGATCCCTATAAGCCCAACACAGTCAAGCTGATCGCCATGGACCTGCTGATGGTCCCTGGGGAAAGGATCCACTGTCTGGACATCCTGCTGGCTCTCATGACTGAGGTGATGGGTTGAGTCTGTGCTCAAGTCGAGTATGGAGGAGACATTTATAGCGAGCAACCTGTCTAACATCTATACAAGGCCATAACCAGCTCTCTCAGAAGCAGGAGGAAGTGGTCGCTAAGGTCATACAGAGAGCCCACTGCAAATACAAACTCACTTACATACTTAACTTTACCTTAAAGGCAATTCTTTATGTAGACAGCAGTACTCATACATACAGCAGCCACACAACACATATTTATAATAAGACATTCATGTAGCCCACCCACTCAATCACCTTTGTCTCAAGTGTAATACCCTCTATATCATCAATATTTAGAAGACACACAGTGCATGAAAAGTGAATTGTTGTGTACTATAACTTAAAGATGTATCTGAAAGAACACTATAATTAGCTAGTTTGTCTATGGCTTGGAGCCGAGAGGCCTGGTTCACATGTTATAGATGTAGCTAGGCTGCTAATGTGAACACAAATTACTGAGCATTATGTTATGACAATAAGTAGGTCCTTTGCGGTATAATATTGCACAGAGACATAACCTGTACATGGAGTAAAACATCAGAACATTTATTATTAAACAATATTCTTAGAACTTAGAGCCTCCCTTAGGGTTTTGAAACAAGCCAACCATATTCACACACACACACACACACACACACACAAAAAAAAAAAAACAATAATACCCGGGATTTTTTCTGTCTATGGTACCATAACGTTGTGTGTGTGTTGGAGCTCACATCTTATATCTCATATACTGTTCAATACAGTTTTAGATAAACATCCGACAAGTGTACTTCTTACTTCTTACACTCTGGTCTTACACTCTGGTCTTACACATGTGCTCCTTGGCTGTCCAAAACATAGTAGTGTGAGGAGCAGAAAATGGCCGCAGGCAGGCGGGCATGCAGGCTTTGCCATCACCATGCCCCCCCCCCCTGCTCCAAGCCTACTACTGCTGGATGTAGGGCCCACAATGCGTGATGTCAGGAAACTACATTAGGTTTCCCCTGGTGGGCCCCAGCTCAGTGAAGAGCAGTGGGAGCTGAAACAAGAAATCCTGCAGCATCAAAAACCACCGAGTCACTTGGGCATTAGTATCCTTAGCTTTGGACATCCATTGAAGGGGGACACGGTCTGTCTCCAGTGTGAAGTGATGGCCAGCCAGGTAATACCTGAGCTCCCGATGGCCCACTTTATCACGAGGGCTTCTCGCTCCATTGTGGAGTAGTGGCTCTCGCCTGGGCTCAGCTTCCGACTCAGGTACAGGGCTGGGTACTCCTCCCCTACAAAGGCTTGGGGAAGGACCACGCCAAGAGACGGTTCTGCAGCACACAGGTGCAGGTGAGGCTGGAATGCCCAGCCTTCTGGAGTGCTACCAGGACCTCCCTCAGGTGGTAAAGGTCTATCCAGTTGGAGGAGTGCACAATGACATTATCAAAGTTGATGACTGTATAGAGGGTATGGGGACATAACACAAAGTCTATTCGCTGCTAGCCATGCTGAAGGTGGCCTTTTCTCTAGCATCAGGAGTGAGGGCCCCTTGCCAGTAACCTTTTGTGAGGTCCAGGTTGGAGATAAAACAGGCTCTCCTGAGCTGCTCTACTAAATCATCCACCCAGGGGAAAGGGGTAGCTGTCGAATACTGAAACCTGGTTAAGACTCCGGAAGTCATTTAAAGGCGAAGCCTCCCAACAGGCTTTGGTGAAACCACGATGGAGCTAGACCAGTGGCTTGATGACTCCTCGATTACACCATCTTGGAGCATTCAACTAACTTCTGCCTCAATAGCCTGACAGTGTGCTTCAGATACCCTGTACGGCTACTGTTTGACCACCACTCCTGGGGGGAGGGTTGGGCTTGATCTCATGGTGGACAAAGTGGGCAAGGCCAGGCGAATTGGGCAGATTATACGTCTGTTGTTGGTCCCATTGAGCTGCCTTCATGTGTGGCCAAACGACATGGGTGACTGTCAATCCGCTCCTGCGTTTCTTGGATGTAGCCCACCAGGGAGTGGTATAGTGAGGGCTGTTCCTTCCATGCTTCACGGGCCATGTACAGCAGCCCTAGAGGTCAGAAGAGTAAGTGTCAGTAGAGTCAGAAGAGTAAGTGAGCAGGAGAGACTGCACCTGCTGTGCCCAGTTCAGCATCAATGTACTTATGCCCATTGCTAGAGCACATGGTGTAAGACCTCTTCCCTTTTCATCTGCTTTGGCAGTCACAACAAATGCAACCTGGTCTCCAAGCAGCACCTTGTGCTGGTAATCTTCTACAAGGCAAAATGTGTGGCTTTGCCTCTAAGGATTAAGGCTTACTCTTCTAGGCGTATCACCTTGTCCAGCACTCTGGCTTGGGGTTTTTCTCCTCCAGGGTATTTGTGCTTCAGTGGGTTGGTTCTCTCCGCACATCCATATCCGGTTTTATAACCTGGACCTGGACTAATTGATAGCAAAGTTATAATGTAGCATTACTGCCTGACAGCTTCAGACACCCTGCTTCAATCTGTGTGGTGTTTCTGTGCAGGTTCTCCCTTTGTGGGATCCCTCTGGGTTCTTCGGTTTCCTCCTGCCTTCCCAAACATGCGGATTTGCGACACCAGACATGGATGTGGACGAATGTAGCTTTCATTT
The DNA here is from genome assembly GCF_019097595.1 of Hemibagrus wyckioides. Classification (NCBI taxonomy): domain Eukaryota; kingdom Metazoa; phylum Chordata; class Actinopteri; order Siluriformes; family Bagridae; genus Hemibagrus; species Hemibagrus wyckioides. The sequence goes on along the minus strand of NC_080721.1, from coordinate 11,808,069 downwards.
AGTTGAATTTAACTTAATTTAATTAAAAACTTGTTTCTTGTTAGAGAAAAGCCTCCTGGAAGTTAAGTGTCTCATCTCAAGAAGCTGATTGGCCCGATGTCAGGAACTTTAAAAAGTTTATTAGAAATATTGTTAAGAATTTTTAAAAGTTGATCAGTTTAAATACTTTTTCGTAAAGGGTTTCCACTTTCCACTCTCAATATAATACAAACACATTAGGTCCACATGTTTTCTAGCTTTGGGTGAATTTAATTTAATTCTTAAGTAATCAAAAGAAGCTCAAGAATAACTTGGCTTACTTGGTAGATTGAGATTTCTAGAAAATTAACTACATTTTTATCAGTGATGATTTGAGAACACATGAGATTTTTCATGTTTTCTCACCTTCAGGCTTTTGAGTTTACTTATTTATTTATTTATTTATTTTAGAAAACTAGTACTTGCTTTAGGGAATTCAACTGAACTTGTGAATACAACATCTTAATCAACTCTTTTCCCCAGTATGCTGGTGTTCCAGTCTGCTGGTGGAACAAAAATGGACTTAAAAATAAAAATGAATCAGGACTCAGGACTGGATTTCAGTGTGAGACATGTGTTTTTCCCATCTGTTGGATAGCCTTACACAGAATTTTAGTGGTTAAAGATAACTGCTTAAAATTTTAGCTGCTTATTAACGAGCACTTGGGGTGTCACAGAGACCAGAAATGGGTTTGATCTACTTTGATAATAGAAACATTCACATGAAAAAACAAATTCTTTTTGTGCTAATTTTCTATGAATATATTGCCCCTAGTACGCTAGGGAAAAACTAGCACACTGTTTTAGAGATGGGAATAGAGTATTTTCTAGTGCCAAATTTGACCAGAGATTTCTTTCTTTTCTTTTTTTTAGGTTTAAGCTAAGCAAAACTAAACATGCAGGCTATACTCTTAGAACAATATTTGCTTTTATGGTTTATGAGATCATCAGTAGTAGGACTGTAATATATAATTATTATAAGTATATATTATTGAATGTGTTTATTTCATATTGCAGAGCAACTAGATGTGCAGAGTGTGTGTGAGAGAGAGATTCAGGGAAAGATAAAAAAAGACACTGAAAGCCTTGATAATCCATTTGATTATTTTGCCCATCCTCAGTCCAAGGATTATGATTTATTTACTAGTGCTAATCACTTATATTATATAATATTTATTCTTACTGGTCTCTACATATGCCATTGAATGAACATTGTTATCCGTTATTTACACTGCTTTTGTTAAATTTGTGTTTGTGATACGTTTGATTTACTGTACTTGATCATTGGAAATACATACAATTTATATTTCAACATTTGAATGTGTATCTGTGTAAAACTATAAGCCAATTTTATATTTGTCTGTGGTGTAGTAGTATAGATGGTGTATTCCTAGTGAGTTTCTGAGGGTTCATTTAAGCCTATTTATTCATTTATAATTGGTCTGGTAGTCTACCTGTTTCATCAGCTAATAGGGTTAGCCTACAAGATTAGCAGTCTGGTGGATTACATGAATAGGGTGGCAGTGACGACAGCAGCAAAGGTGGAGTCAAATTCCCGGCCTGAATTATTGTCCCAGTCCGCCACTGGCTGAGTGTCTACTTTCATATGAGCTTCATATTAACTACCACTGTGGAGTGGGACATGACAAAGACATGCAATGCTGAACACGTAACAATAACTCTGAGAACAATAACTCTGGCCTCGAGAAAGAGTTTAAAAGCAAATGATCTAGTTAGAGCCAATGTCGTAACTCAGTAATATCAATTCATCATTTATTGAGAAAACCAAACAAAATTAGATAGATAGATAGATAGATAGATAGATAGATAGATAGATAGATAGATAGATAGATATGACTTGTCACTGCATAATACAGTAATACCTTGACTTACAAGTTTAATTGGTTCTGTGACCAAGCTCGTAACTCAGTTTGCTTGTATATCAAATTAAATTTCTCCATTAAAATGAATTGAAATGCTATTAATCCATTCCAGCCCCCCAAAAACCACACCAATTTTTTTTGTTACGTGTTTTTAAATAAGAAAAAATGTACTTTATAAATAACAAATAATGTATAAACAAATAATAATACATAATAAAAGAGAATGTAAAGAAATAAACTGGTTTTATTAAGTGTATTTATGTTGAAGATCAGACGAAGATGCTAGCGGAGGTGAAGGAAATTGGTGGAGGAGGTTGGCGGAGTTTTTAATTTTGTGCTGTATCGCTTAACTTACTCGCTACATACTTAATGCTACAATTAATTGCTAAGTTTAACTTACACACTATGCTACACTTTATCGCTAAACTTAATTGCTACTTTTTACATTTTTTTTACTTCACTTAATCTTCTTATTCACTGACTTTTGCCTTTTTCGCCACACTTTCCTCGCTTTCACTTGCAGGGCGTTTCAATAAAAACCTGTCCAAGGAGGTTTGTTTCTTCCTCCCTTTCAGATTGTTTGGAAAATGAGTGAGGAAGTGTCGTTACACAGTGCCAACACACGACCTGGAGAGATAACCACGTGAACTGACCGCTCGCTGGGCTACCTACTGACTCAGATCTCAGCTCGCATCTTAAAGCAAAAAATCGACTGAGCGACGGCTCGTATCTCGGAAAATTCGTAAGTTGATTCACTCGTAAGTCAAGGTTTCACTGTACATAGCAACAAGTGCAAATAGTTGAAACTAAAAAAGCACTGAAATTTAAAGTTATGCATGATGATGACACAGGATATAGCTGGGGAATAATTTTGACGTTAAAATTAAAAATTGTAGTTGGATTTGCAGTGTGTTTGAAAAACATGGTTGCCAGGTCTCAGAGAAACGTCCATCCCAACTACATCTGGCACAATTACATAGGTCTTGTGCAAAAAGGCCTGAAGCTAGCCTAATACGTAAAAAGAGAGACTGACTTTTTCAATTTCAGATTATTTCCTTTAAAAAAACATCACTGCTTTGCAACATTTTTACAAAACTAGCTGATTTTGGTTTAAAACCATGGCCTTGACCCTGGATAAGATTAACAAAATACATATGATATTTTTTAGTTAAAAGAGATTTCTGCTCTAATCATTTGCCTTCTTTTCACAAATTGCATTTAATTCAGTTTCACAGGGATAATCAGCCCATGTCGTAACTTCAGCTTTAGCATAGTTGCTGCCAGTTGCAGCGCAGTCCTCCTTTTGCTCATAGTTATTTGGTTCTCCTTGCCACCAGAACCTGGAAACATGCAGAACATCAGAACATCATTTTTACTTTAAAGGTACAGTAGAGCTGAGAATAAGATCTGATAAAGAATAAAACAAGATGGTGAGCATTTACCCCGTGGTTATATTTGTACCATCCACCCACGTCCACTTCCCCTCTTCAGCACTGTCACTGAGACCAATCCAAGCCTCACCAATAACCATCTGACTGAGGTACTCCTGTAACAGCAACAGTACGAAAATCTTTTCTTGTTTGCACATTCCATTTTGTTTGGTTGCACATGTTTTTTTGGCTCTATGTGTCCTGTCTTGTGTTTTTTGTACTTTCTGTTTCTGCACTGTCTTGTCTTTGCACTGTTTGCACTTAGTTGCACTTTATGTAGCTTGGACAAACTTCTGTCCTTAGCTCTGCGTTGTTTCTGTTTTGTAATTATATGTTGCATGTAGTCTATGTAGCACCAGGGTCCTGGAGAAATGTTGTTTCATTTAACTATGTACTGTGTCAGATGTGGTTGACTGGATGATACGTAAGGAATTAAACTGATGACAAAAAGTTGGAATATCACTAAAAGACAAGAATAATGACCTGTTCTTTTTGGTTGTTGATGATCACAAGGTCGGCTCCTCTTGATCTGCATTCCCGTCTTGCCTCGTTCCAGCCCATGCGCTTTGTGGTGAAGTATCTCAGACGCTGCTGGATGGTATAATCTGCAGAGGGCAATAGTACAATTATAGACAGAAACAAGGCTCATTTTTTCATTTTCCCTGTTGTCTAGGGGTGTTTTTAGAGAGCTTTGCATCTGTCATTTGTTTTAAAAAGGGGAACTTAATTGTTACAACATTGCATTTTTTTCTTGGCTCAGTTCACATTAAATGGGCAGTTAAATGCGTTATTTTCACTCAAGTCACAGGTCAGTAAACTGGCCTCTCACTGGTCAGAGTTCTGCTCATAGTGATCCTCCATCATCCATCAGCCAGTGTGCTGTGGCAATGATAGATGATTAATGCTAGCCCAGTCATCGACTGAACGGAATGAATTCAGCTAGATTTCCTGGTCTATTTTGGTGCTTCACATGCTGTTTAGATTGAAGTCCACTCACAGTGATCCATTTTGTCATCAGTCTCTGTAAAGCTCAATGTGTCACTCAAAATAGATACTGAATTTGTTTTCTGGACAGAGCCTAACGAGCCAACAATAAACTAATTTAAAACATTATGAAACGTTACGAAAAATGTTCCTTTGGCTGCTGTTTGGTCAACATTTGCAAGGTTAGGACGAAAAGATCAACTTTGTATCCAGAGTTCCAACACAGATACAGAAAAATCTGCTTCCTGGCTAAATCAGGAAATGCATCAAAAAATGTACAAACAAATGGGAGGCAAGACTGGGTAAAACTCCTGAACAAAAAGAGTAAAAATCACACAGTAATCAAGAGAAAACAAGGAACAGATCAGGAAAACAAACCAAAGACATGACCAGGGTGTAGACTTGGGTGAACATGTGACTACTTACTCAACATCTTCTGCAGTTTATCTCTCTCAGCATGAAGCTGGTCTCTCCTTGAGGTCATGCTGTCATAACTGAACTGCAACCGGTCTCTTTCCTCGGTCATGTTGTTGAGTTTTATTGATTGCAGTATAGCGACGATCAGCAGGAGAACACACAGCAGCGCTGCACACACTGCCATCAACCTGGAACATCTGCTCCATGCTGTATCACCTCCTACAGTAATATTTGACACAGAAACAGCACTTTTAGACACGTGACCACATATAAAATGTCCCAGAGAAGACAGGAGGTCCCGGGTGAGATGAGAATTAAATCACTAATGAGACCCTGTACAAGCTTTTATATTTCCTCAACATCTCTCTTTAAGTGTAACAATTTTATTTCTATAGAGCTTTTAACAATGGATGTCACAAAGCAGCTTTACAGAAATATTAAAATTCAGAATAAAACTTTACAAGTTTACAATTTTTATTTTTAAATTTATCCCTAATTAATGATGGTGGTGAAGGAAAAACTCCCTGAGATGATATGAGGAAAAACCTTCAGAAGAACCAGACCCAAAAAGGAACCCAACCTCATCTGGGTGACACTGATTCTACAATGATAAGAAGAAGATGAAGGACGAGTCACAGACTTTGGTGTCACTCAGATGACCAGAGCAGTTTTTGTGCTCAAACCACAAAAGACGGCTCACCACCCTCGAACACCTCTGTCAGCCCTGTCTCACAACCACCCCCTCACCCATCACCCCCTCACCCATCACCCCGTCACCCATCACCCCGTCACCCATCACCCCGTCACCCATCACCTCGTCACCCATCACCTCGTCACCCATCACCCCATCACCCATCACCTCGTCACCCATCACCCTGTCACCCATCACCCTGTCACCCATCACCTCGTCACCCATCACCCATCACCTCGTCACCCATCACCCCTTCACCCATCACCTCGTCACCCAGCACCTCGTCACCCATCACCTCCTCACCCATCCCCCGTTCACCCATCACCCCATCACCTCGTCACCCATCACCTCGTCACCCATCACCCCGTCACCCATCACCCCGTCACCCATCACCTCGTCACCCATCACCCCGTCACCCATCACCCCGTCACCCGTCACCCCGTCACCCATCACCCGTCACCCATCACCCATCACCTCGTCACCCATCACCCATCACCCCGTCACCCATCACCCCGTCACCCATCACCCATCACCCCGTCACCCGTCACCCCGTCACCCATCACCCCGTCACCCATCACCCCGTCACCCATCACCTCGTCACCCATCACCTCGTCACCCATCACCCCATCACCTCGTCACCCATCACCTCGTCACCCGTCGCCCTGTCACCCGTCACCCTGTCACCCATCACCCCGTCACCCGTCACCCCGTCACCCATCACCCCGTCACCCATCACCCATCACCCTGTCACCCATCACCCCGTCACCCATCACCCCGTCACCCATCACCCCGTCACCCATCACCTCGTCACCCATCACCTCGTCACCCATCACCCCTTCACCCATCACCCCATCACCTCGTCACCCATCACCTCGTCACCCATCACCCCTTCACCCATCACCCCATCACCTCGTCACCCATCACCTCGTCACCCATCACCCCGTCACCCATCACCCTGTCACCCATCACCTCGTCACCCATCACCTCGTCACCCATCACCCCGTCACCCGTCACCCCGTCACCCCGTCACCCATCACCCCGTCACCCATCACCCATCACCCTGTCACCCATCACCCCGTCACCCATCACCCCGTCACCCATCACCCTGTCACCCATCACCCCGTCACCCATCACCCCGTCACCCATCACCTCGTCACCCATCACCCCTTCACCCATCACCCCATCACCTCGTCACCCATCACCTCGTCACCCATCACCCCGTCACCCATCACCCATCACCCATCACCTCGTCACCCATCACCTCGTCACCCGTCACCCATCACCCTGTCACCCATCACCCATCACCTCGTCACCCATCACCCATCACCCCGTCACCCATCACCCCGTCACCCATCACCCCGTCACCCATCACCCCGTCACCCATCACCCCGTCACCCTGTCACCCATCACCCCGTCACCCTCATTTTACCTCTCACACATATGCACACTCTGTGCTTATATGATAAAAGTATATAATAATTTAACATTATATGACAGCATTAATCTTCAACTTAAACTATACTTGTAGTTTTAAACATTTAATAACTGCTGGCAATAGTATGTTATTTTTTTATTTATTTTATTTATTCTATTATATTTATTTTGTATTTTCCACAGAGCTGAATGTCATATGATGACTGCTGTATGAAATAAAGTAGACATCAATTCTATTTGTTTGTGTTGAAGTTGTCTGTTTTTTCATGTTTATTTTAAACAGGAAGCACACACTGACACTTTAATTCAGTGTGTTAAAATCCATGCTGCCTTTACTGTCCAGTGTTAAACAGCCTTTAACTGCCCTTGGACCTGACGTAGACCCAAACTTCTCATATGAATTGAGAGTGAATTTTGGGGCATGCTGTTACAGGAAACTGATCCACACTGAGGTGGTATACCACAGCGGATTTGACCGATTAATTCCAGATTAAAACTACAGAAGAAACGACTTTCTCTTTTTGGTTTGTTGTGACTGATGTGGAACACGTTACAAATTGTATTGCAGATGCTCCAAATAATCGAATTGCAGATGCTCCATGTAATCGAAGACTACTCTCCCTTTATGGGTGTCTGAGTTCAGAATTAATGTGTTAGGTTTTGGTCTGCCTTTTTGTTTTATTTTCAGTCTATCTTCATAACTACAAGCAAAAACACTTGAGGAGAGTGGTAGCAGTGTGTTGGCCATCCTGTGCCAAAAAAGATGACCACATGAATGGTACAAAGAAGGGAAATGGTTTAGAACCACAGTATCTGTCATGCAGATGAGGCTGAAGCTGATTTTCTTCCTTATATGAAGGTGAAGGTTAAGCATAATAAAAAAAACACTTTGTTTTCCTGTTATAGCATCTCTCTCTCTTTTCTTTAAGATCTCAATTGAAGCAAATAAAACCAAAAAAAGGAGCTTTTGAGACTTTGTAATAAAATCATGCATTTTTACTGTGAACAATCATGTTTCATATCGTCTTTCATCATAACACTATGAAAAATGGCATTGAGGAGTGATCAAGTCACCTGCACATGATGATTATGAAATTTCTTTTCTAAACTCCAAAACCTGGAAAACACTAAAACTGAAGTTTTGTGTTGAGGTCTTTAACCTGACACTCCTTCAATAAATGTTAACTAAACATCTCCTTACAAACAACTTCACCACATAAATGATGATTAGGTTTTTCTATAGTATACAAATCCACATCTTCTGACCAATCAGGATGGAGAATTCAACAGTGCCGTGCTGTATATGTAATAAAACCTATCATCATTTCATGACATTCATAAGCACAGCCGTGTCATATATATGTGTGTGTGTATACTGCACCTGAGCATTGAGGATCCTGCTTGTCTACGTTCCTGGTATTCCGGGGTTTCTCCCAATTTGCGTATTCGCATTCTGGTGAACCATCATCTCTTGAACGCATATTACGCATATCTAAACTCCTGTCTGTTCTGATCTCTGAGGTAATCCTGGGTTACAAGTGTGTGTTCTCCTATATATAAATATTCTCCTATAGACCTGGTAGAATTTAAAATTACAGCAGTCTTGAAGTCTACACTACATTATACAACTATCATGTAGATAGCATGAGTATGTGTGTGTGTGTGTGTGTGTGTGTGTGCGTGTGTGTGTGTCTGTGTGTGTGTGTGTGCGTCAGTGATATATTTAAGCGGATGGAGGAAGTGCAACTTGGGTGTAGATATCACACTAATCTAACACTGTGGTGTGTGTCATGTTGTCTCTGCTGGCTGCACAGGTGTCATTATTGAGGTTATTAGTGTGCAGACTGCAGGATGTCTGGAAAATTCTCCAGACATAGAGGAAATTAACACTTTCTTTTGAGCAAAATGCAGCTTGATTTACTAACTAAACTTCCTCTAGAGGATTAGCATTTCTTTGTAAATGCACACAGAGTCGTCTCTTCCAACTTTGGCAAACCTTAGTTGCATGTGTGTGATGTATGTGTGATGTATTTGTAATGTGTGTGATGTATTTGTAATGTATGTGATGTATGTGTGATGTATGTGATGTATGTGTGATGTGCTCGATTCATTTCCTTGATTTGCTACTGTTTATATTTTTGAGCGATTTCAAATATTCCATTTATATCTAAAATATTAGAAAAGGTGGTGTCAGCTAAAATATGATCCTTCTAACAGGAAAACAACATCTTTGAAGAATTTCAGTCAGGTTTTAGGCCCCATCATAGTACAGAAACTGCACTAGTTAAAATCACAAATTACTTGTTTTTAGCTTCGGCCCAAGGCTGCATCTCCATTTTAGTCCTGCTTGATCTTATGGTTTATGGATCTTATGAATGGTTTAGAGCCTACCTGTCTGATCGATACTATTTTGTAGATGTAAATGGAGAACTGTCCAGTGTAATGCATGCTTCGCTTGGATAACATCATTAGAAGACATGGGATTAGTTTCCATTGTTATGCCGATGATACCCAGTTATATGTCTCATCAAAACCAGAGGAAATCTAAATTGTCCAGATTAACTGAGTGTGTCAAAGATATAAAAGATTGGATGACCGATAATTTTCTATTACTAAATTCTGGTAAGACAGAGTTATTACTTATTGGTCCAAAAACCAGTACACAGAAGCTCTCACAATTCAGCTTGCATTTAGAAGGATGTACTATTACTACTAGCTCAACAGTGAAAGACCTGGATGTAATATTAGACAGCAACTTGTGCTTTGATAATCATATTTCCAATATCACAAAAACAGCCTTCTTCCACCTTAGAAATATTGCCAAGCTTAGGAACATTTTATCTGTATCTGATGCAGAAAAGCTAGTTCATGCATTCCTGACCTCCAGACTGGACTATTGTAATGCATTACTAGGTGGTTGTCCTGCATCTTCAATAAACAAGCTACAGTTGGTCCAGAATGCAGCCGCCAGAGTTCTTACCAGATCAAGAAAATTTGATCATATAACGTCAATATTATCATCCCTGCACTGGCTACCTGTTAAACTTAGAATTGATTATAAACTAGCACTACTCACATACAAGGCTCTAAATGGTTTAGCTCCCACGTATCTAGCCAATCCAAATTGATTATATGCAATTTATATAAACTTTAATTATTTTTAGATTGACCTTACGCTCTCTCTCGAACATGTCAGATAAACCTGTTATGGTGTTCTCGTCCCTAAGCCCAAGGATTCTGGATCTTCATCAACATGTTTTTTCGGTCTCAGTGGAGCCAGCGCCATAATATGCTATATTATGCGAGCTTGTGCCCTTATGTTGTTTACGCCAAAGCCAGACCATAGGCGCCAGAAAGTTCAAATAATTCTAACTAACGATGACTCAGATGGTTTTGCTCATCTCTCTTTTTTGCATCTATTTGCTATAAGTTTAGCTGTTGACTAATGATTATGAAAGGTGCTTAATACTGAAAGCATTATTAGATAATCAGATAACCCGTAGATTAGATACGATAATTAGACAGACAACATTGTTTATGGAAATGATCGAAGCAACTTAGTTATATTACCTTAAAATCATCACTTGATTAAGCATACCTGAGTAAGTTTAATGATTAAACACTTTGTCTCGATTTACCTAGCAATGTCTCTTTGTTAGTTTTAATGATTAAAACTGAATTAGATTTGTCTTAAAGACTAAAGGAAAGAAATCAAGTTGATAAGTTGATTAAGGTAAATTTTAACCTACCCTTACTGATTCAGATGTACTTAATGATTAGACGCATGGAAAGCAAATGTTTCAAAAAATTTTCCCACACATGTCCAACTTCGCCTATGTTAAAAAAGAAAGTGGCAACGGAGGAGAGCAGCGAGCTTTTATGAGAGAAAGACTTTGAGATGTTCTATAAGACCTGGGAGAAGTTCGATCCAGAGGCTTTGCAGTTCATGCTGTCCGATTCTTCAGACACACTAAAAGATCCACTGAAGATCCCCAAGCCCAACATGGTTAATCTGATCGCCATGGACCTGCCAGTTGTACTTGAAGGAGTCCATTGTCTAGCGAGAACTTGCCAGTTTTCTGGTTACATGTTCATCAGAGTGTTTTCATTTCCAATGTTTGGTCATTTCTTCCAAATGATCATGTCCTGGATACAAAGGGCATGTGAGCGTGACACATTTTATAGCTCACTACAAAGAAGTTAAGAACTGAAATCAGTGAAGAAGCCAGTTGCATGAATACTTTAAAAAGGTAGCATAAAAAAGTATGAATGTAGCATGGGACTTTTAGATACTTTTGATACAAGACTAAATTAATTTTTAGCTAACATAGTGCAGAAGGGGATGAACATGTTTCTTTCCTCCTGCTTCCCTTAAAATGCTTCCAGTCTCTTTATTCTAATCTCTCCTTTCTGTTGTTTTTATAATACCAGGCTACAGAGCAGCAGGATTTCTGATAGCTATATTCCTTCCTAGTCAAGCAAGAGACTCGGTTTTCCTCCTTCCTCCTGTCTTCCATCAAGGCTATCATTTCCCCAGTAAGCTCTGAATGAACAGACAGAAGCCAATAAGTACAAAAAGACAACACAAAAACAGGACACTTAGCGCCGAAAAAGAAAAAGAACATGTGCAATGACATGTGAAATGGAATGAAATAAAATGAAATGATGTACAGCTTTCAGAAACAGTAGAAAAACCAGGTAACTAATGACATATATGATTGTAAAATATATATATATATACTGTATATATAGCGCCCTGACAACACGTAGTGTGCAAAAATACAGTAGCAGTGGTTGAGTTAGTGCAAATAGAAATAAACATAAATAAACATAAATATAGCAGCGGAATGAAATGTTAACAGGGTTGAGGTAGTGCAATAAGCAGTGAACAATAAAGTTATGTGTGTGTGTCCACACAGGTGAGAGAGTGTGTGTGTGTGTGTGTGTGTGTATGTGTGTGTGAGAGAGAGAGACAGAGAGTTTTGTACAATTCAGTCCTGGGTGTGTGTGTGTGTGTGTGTGTGAGAGAGAGAGAGAGAGAGAGAGAGAGAGAGAGAGAGTTTAGTACAGTTCAGTCCTGGGTGTGTGTGTGTGTGTGTGTGAGAGAGAGAGAGAGAGAGTTTAGTACAGTTCAGTCCTGGGTGTGTGTGTGTGTGTGTGAGAGAGAGAGAGAGAGAGAGAAAGTTTAGTACAGTTCAGTCCTGGGTGTTGAGGAGCCTGATGGCTTGAGGAAAGAAACTGTTACACAGACTGGTTGTGAGGGCCCGAATGCTCCGGTATCTCTTTCCAGATGGCAGAAGGGTGAAGAGTGTGTGTGAGGGGTGTGTGGGATCATCCACAATGCTGTTTGCAGCATGTAGTGTAAATGTCTGTGATAGAGGAGAGAGAGACTCTTTTCAGCTGTCCTCACTATCCACTGAAGGGTCTTGCGGTCCTAGATGGCGCAATTCCCAAACCAGGCAGTGATGCAGCTGCTCAGGACGCTTTCGATGGACCCTCTGCAGAACACAGTCAGGATGTGGGGAGGGAGATGGCTTTTCCTCAGCTTCCTCAGGAAGTAGAGGTGCTGCTGGGCTTTCTTGGTGATGGAGCTGGTGTTGAGTGACCAGGTGAAGTTCTCCTCCATATGGACACCAAGGAATTTGGTGCTCTTGATGATCTCCACTGAGGATCAGTCAATGAACAGCGGAGAATGGTCACTCTGTGCTCTCCTGAAGTCAGCAACCATCTCTTTAGTCTTGTCAATGTTCAGGGACAGGTTGTCGGCTTGCACCAGGCTGTTAGATGTTGCACCTCCTCTCTGTATGCTGACTCGTCGTTCTTGCTGATGAGACCCACCACGGTCGTGTCATCGGCGAACTTGACGATGTGGTTGGAGCTGTGCATTGCTGCACAGTCGTGAGTCAGCAGAGTGAACAGCAATGGACTGAGCAAACATCCATGAGGAGCTCCAGTGTTCAGAGTGGTGGTGCTGCAGATGCTGTTCCTGATCCGGACTGACTGAGGTCTCCCAGTCAGGAAATCCAGGATCCAGTTGCAGAGGTAGGTGTTCAGGCCCAGCAGACTCAGCTTCTCAATCAGCTGCTGAGGGATGATTGTGTTGAATGCTGAACTGAAGTCTATGAACAGCATTCGTACATACGAGTCCCTACAGCTTACAGTCCAGGTGTGTGAGGGCCAGATGGAGGGTTGTGGTGATGGCATTGTCTGTGGAGCGGTTAGGATGATACGCAAACTGCAAGGGGTCCAGTGAGGGTGGTAGCTGTGACTTGATGTGCCTCATGACAAGCCTCTTGAAACATTTCATCACGATTGGTGCGAGTGCGACGGGACGATAATCATTGAGGCAGGAAACCGTAGACTTCTTAGGTACAGGGACGATGGTCGCTATCTTGAGGGACATCAGGACGATGGAGCTGATCAGGGAGATGTTGAAGATGTCAGTGAAGATCTGCTAGCTGCTCTGCACACTGCCTGAGCACTTTGCCAGGAATGTTGTCTGGTCCAGCAGGCTTCTGTGGGTTAACTCTGCATAGAGTTCTCTTCACGTCAGCCGTGGTGAGACAGAGCACCTGGTCCTCTGGAAGAGGGGTGGTCTTCCTCGCTGTTCCTCGCGATCCAGCGTGTTCGCCCCTCTCGTCGCAAAGTCCACATGCTGATGGAATTTAGGGAGCACTGTTCTGAGATTTGCATGATTGAAATCTCTGGCGATAATAAACAGTCCGTTGGGGTGAGCATTCTGCAGCTCGCTAATAGCTCCGTAGAGCTCACATAGAGCCTTAGAGAGCATTAGTGCTGATGGGAATGTACACTCCGATAATGAAAGCGGTAGTGAATTCCCGGGGTAAAAAATTCTCTGTGTAAAAAAAGAAGTCTGTCTACTTCTCTCTTTTTTTTTTATCTTTACCATTCTTAACTCACATAAGAGAGCTCCCTCTAAAGGCGTACTCAAAACACCACATTCACCTTCAGGCTTTTGAGTTAAACTGCTGTAGACTTCATTTTCTTCCTTACAGAGAATTTGAATGGTTAAAGATGACACGAATTTGAACTGCTTATGAACAAGCACTTGGAGCATCAGAGAGAGCAGAAAAGGGTTTGATATCAACATTTACTTTGAAAACAGAAACGTGGGGGAAAAACACAAACTGTTTTTGTTCAAGTTTTCTATGAATATATTGCCCCTAGTAGGCTAGGAAAAACATAAATACTTATGAAACACTATTATGAACACTATAAATTTCAAAGTGCTGAGTGTATACTTTCAAATAAGCTTCATATTAACCACCACTGTGGAGGGGGACATGACAAAGACATTCAATGCTGAACATAGAGACAACCAAACAGGAGCAAGCTCAATTTTTTGGCTCCTGGGAAAAAGTTTTTAAGCAGATTATCCAATTAAAGCCAATGTCTCAATTTACATGAGCCTAACCTGTGAAAAGAGAGACTGGCTTTTCCTTTTTCTTTTTCTTTTTTTTTACAGCAATATACCATTTTATGTTTTACTGGTATGGGCATTATCCCTTTTTTCTTTTCCTTTCTTTTCCTTTTGTTTGCAGAATTTAATTATACTGATTTCAGATTATTTCCTTTTAAAAAAATCATCACTCCCCTGCAACATTTTTACAAAACTAGCTGAATTTGGCTTAAAGCCATGGCTTTGTTGAAACAGATTCACAAAATACAGATTTTTTCAAGTTAAAACAGATTTCTGCTCTAATCATTTGCCTTCTTTTCACAAATCGCACGCAATTCAGTTTCACAGGAATAATCAGCCCATGTCGAAATTATAGCTCTAGCAAATTTGCTGCCAGTTGCAGCGCAGTCCTCATTTCCATCGAAGTCATTAGGTTCTCCTTCCCACCAAAACCTGGAAAAATGCAGAGTCAGAACATCCTGTTTACTTCATATAGACATATAGTAAAGCTGAGAATAGGATCTGCATGGTGAGCATTTACCCTGTGGTCACTTCTGTACCATCCACCCACATCCACTTCCCCTCTTCAGCACTGTCACTCAGACCAATCCAAGCCTCACCAATAAACATCTGACTGATGGACTCCTGTAACAGCAACAGTACGATATGAATAGAATTAAACTGACATGGAAAAGTCTGTATATCAACAAAAGGCGAGAATGATGACCTGTTCTTCTCGGCTGTTGATGATCACAAGGTCGGCTCCTCTCAATCTGCATTCCTGTCTAGCCTTGTTCCAGCTCATGCGCTTTGTGACGAAATATCCCACATGATGCTGGATGGTATCATCTGCAGAGGGGTATATTTGCAGAGTCAGTGCATTTTTAGACAGAAACAAGCCACATTTGTCATTTCTCTTACAATACTTCTCACTTCTCTGTTGTCTAAGGGTATTTTTTACAGACCTGTAGATACTTTGTAAAGAAATTGGGAACTCAAATTGTTATAACATTGCATTTTCTCCTCAGCTCAGTTTGGTTTTATGCAGCAAAATGTGTTTATTTTTGCGTGTCACGGGACATGTCAGTCTTTTCAGCTTTCATAGTTTCGCTCATAATGCTCGTCTGTCATCAGTCAGCCAGCTTATTGTGGTTTTCTTTTTAGTCATTATAATTTATCAGTTTGAGCAAAAAACCAAAGTTTTCATCAAAACAACATTGTTTAAAATTGTAAAACTTGTTTAAAATTGAAAATTGTAAAAATTTGGGCAGATTATTTTTTTTTAACAATTATTTTGTGCAGATCTGAACACAATATTTATATAAATCTATACAAAACAAAACAAATCAATAGAGAGAATCCACCAGGTTCTGAAACAAACAAACACCCTAAATGAGCCATGTGTGTGAAAAGCTATGCATTTTTTTTCTTGTATTGTGTCCTTTACCTTATGGTTAAGGTTAAGGTAAAGGGCTTAAACTAGGACCACAAAACCATGAACAAACACAAGAAAACACAAGAAGTCTTGTACTTTACATTTAACAACACAAGTTCCCAAGAAGACTGTAGGGCAAAACTAAAAATGAGGGAGACAAAGCAATGATAGGTGATTAATGCTAGCCCAGTCATCGACTGAACAGATCAAATTCAGCTAGATTTCTTGGTCTATTTTTGTGCTGTTCTGATTTGAGTCCACTCACAGTGATCCATTTTGCCATCAGACTCGGTAAAGCTCACAGAATGACCCTGACTTTTTATGCTAAATTAGATTCATCTAGCTGTACAAACTATTGACACTCTATAATAAGAGGAGGCTGTTGGTGCGACATATGATTCATGTTTTGTTTAAACCATCAAGAATCATGCCAGTTTTTCTGCCATGTTTTTCATCTCCATTGGTCTTTACATGCTACATAATGTTATTGAAGCTACAGCTGTGTGTCTGAGGATGGAAAAGCCCTGGACTGCAGTGTGGAAATTGAGGATAAGCATCCATTTGACTTCATTTGACTCCATTTGACTTTATCTAACTCAATTTGACTCCATCTACCTCCATCTACCCCCAGCTAAAGAATCTACCTCCATCTACCCTCATCTACTCCTAGCT
This sequence comes from Hemibagrus wyckioides, assembly GCF_019097595.1. NCBI lineage: Eukaryota > Metazoa > Chordata > Actinopteri > Siluriformes > Bagridae > Hemibagrus > Hemibagrus wyckioides. The sequence goes on along the minus strand of NC_080721.1, from coordinate 11,791,685 downwards.
AAAACTCTCTACCTCCAACTACCCACAAATCTACCCAATATTACACCATCTAATTCCACATAATGCCATATAACACCATCTATACCAATGTACCATGATCTACAACTATCTACCTCTATCCGAAAAAGCATGCCGAGAATGATTCTACTAATTTGCTCACATTAACTGTATATAACAAACTTACATGACATGAACTAAAATTAACATACTCCGTTATTTATAACTTTTGTTTTTTTTACTTATAATTTTAAGCACAATATTGGCTCAGTACTTCCTCATTTAATTGGATAAGACTTTGACACATTAACGGTACTTTTCTCACAGACTCAGCAATGGTTTCTCATGATTAGTTCCTCATGATTAGTGTCTGTTTGTGTAAAATTCTTCTTCCTGGTCTTAGAAGTCAGAAGTGAATCTCTGCATTTCGCGGTTTCACTGCAACACTTGCAGACTATTTTAGCTCCTTATTAGTTGGCATTGGTGCTAGATTGCTATAACAGTGTGTTTCTCTTCATTGCGCCATAAACCCCTTGCACAAATGTGCTTATGCGGGTGTCTGTGGGGAACATGGGTATGAAGAAAGATGTAAGGTTCTTCAAAAAGAGCTACAACAAGATCTGATCTGAAAAATACCACTGATTTGTTAACAGATTAAATTTTCCTGTTTCTAGGAAATACTCTAGACTTTCAGTTCTGTACAGCATAAGTCATGTGAAACACAAGAGTGTGTGATCAGCATGGTTTTTTTAATGTAATGTATATAGGTATATATTTTAAGGTGTAGCATGTATATTTTAGGGGGTCACAACCCATACAGAAGAGACATAAAGAAAACTGAAACAGTGGGGTGACTGGGGCAGCAGTCTGATCACCATTTGTTCACCATTAAGTCAGCGGTGATTCAATTTACTCACAACTAAGTCAGCAATGGTTATATAAATAAAATATTAACTTCAGCTAGGGTGAGCTGACACTGACACAGTGTCAAATAAAGAGGGAACTAAACTCATTTCAGCAGCAACATACTAAACCTATTCCACTTTTAGAATAAACTTAATTTAAAATGGCATCAGCATTTGCAAGTTTATGAAAGACAATATCACCCCCACCAAATCTGGGCCAAAGTTGATGTGCCATTGTATAAAGAAGGAGCTTGAAGCATCACCCAAATTAGACACTGGATTTGTTATTTGGAGAGAGTCTAAACTAGCCAATGAACAAATTTAATACCTCATGAAAAGTGATGCTTTAGCTGCTGTTAGTTCAACATTTGCAAGGTTGGGAAGAAAAGATCAACCTTGTGTCCTGAGGTCCAACACAAACACAGAGAAATTTGTTTCTTGGGTAAGAATCTAAATCAGGGAAACTTTCTTTTTTTTTTTTAAGAAAGAAAATGAAATGCAATAGAAATTCTATGGATTACTGTCAGATTATTGTGTAATGGATTATCTTGGTATGGACATGTGACTACTTACCAAATATTTTCTGCATTTCATCTCTCTTAGCTTGAAGCTGGTCTCTTTCTTTGGTCATGTTGTTGAGTTTCACTGATAGCTGCACTATAACAATGATCAACAGGAGAACACATAGCAGCGATGCACACAATGCTATCAACTTGGAAACTCTGCAGCATGACATGTTGCATCCTACAGAGGGGTCTGACACAGACACAGCACTTTTAGACACATGAGCACATTTAATACGTTCCAGAGAAGACAGTAGGTCCGAGGTGAGATGAGACTAAAATCCCTAAGAAGATCCTGCACAAGCTTTGACGCTTTTAAACTTCCTCAACCTCTCCCTTTAAGTGTCTTATTTTTTATTTAATTCAACAAGCAGCTTTACAGAAATATAAAAATTCAGAATAAAAATAGCAAAGTTTCAAATTTTAATTTGTAAATTTAACATTTTGAACACGTCACCATTTTTTTTCTAGTAAATATATTTATAAAGGTGCTATTGACATGAAATTTTCACCAGATGTTGCTAACAACCCATACGATCCACGCATGCAAAGAAATCAAACCACCTCATTTTCAGCCTGTCCTAATTATTAAGAGCATCGAAAAAAGACTTGAGACACGTGTGTTGGCCATCTTGTGCCAAAAACAGCTAAGCTGCTGAAGATGGCCTCACATGAACAATTTAAAAAAAAACTACTGAAGATTATGGTACAGTTTACTGCAGAAACTATGATGGTGGCTTCTTGTTTCAAAGGGAAAGATTTCGAGAAGGGAAATGGTTTAGAACCACACTATTTGGTGTCACCCGGATGAGGCTGAGATCTTTGTACTAGCACTGCTTGACTGGTCCCACCATCTTTCAGGACAAGAGGTAGGTATATATCAAGATTTTGGCACTGAGAAGTCAATGACTCTCTTCAAACAACCGATGAAGACCTTCCTCTTCCTGAAGCACTTAAACTAGCTCTTATATAAAAATGTTACTTTTATGTATTTAGCAAAAAGCAAAAAAGTCTCTCCTCCCAACACAGTTTTTAGGTTGATGGTATCCTAGGTCTGTGATCTAGTGAACCAATATGGATGTATTCATTGATAAAGACTTTATAGCACTTTTGTACATCGCTCTGGATAAGTGTGTGAGCAAAATGGCAAAAATGTAAATGCAAATATTTTGAGTCTGTTTCCTTTGGTGAGACATAATTAAAGAATGACACTCTAGTTCCTGTTCTCACCTGTTATAGCATCTTTCTCTTTCTATTTAAATCTCAACTGAAGCTAATAAGGCCAAAAAAGAGCTTTTTACATTTTGTGATCAAATCATGCATTTTTACTGTGATCGATCATATTCATAAATTCTGGAAACAATCATATTTCGTATCATCTTCCATAATAAAGATGTGACAAATGGTATTGAGAAGTACTGCAGTTTTCCAAGCTCCAAAACCTGGAAAGCACTGAAACTCTTCTGAAGTTCTAATTGCTACAGAGCGCTTTAACTTCAGACTCCTTCCATGAATGTTGAACATGTCCTCACAAACAACTTCACCATATCAACGGTAATTATATTAAGTGTGTATACTGTACCTGATAGTTGAGGTTCCTGCTCGTTTACGTTAAAATTTGTGTGCTGGCATTCCGGGGAAACAGCATCTCTGGAACTGTCATGCATATTTATACTCCCGTCTGTTCTAATCTCTGCAGTAATCCTGTGTGTGAAATATTCTCCTAAAGATCTGGTAGGATTTGAAATTACAGTGGTATTTAAGTCTACAGTACATTATCCAGTTGTCACATTGCAGTGTGTGTGTGTGTGTGTGTGTGTGTGTGAGTTTTATATTTAAGCAGCTGATGGAGGAAGTGCAAATTGGGTGTTAGATATCAGACTAGTCTAACACTGTGTGGTGTGTTGTGTTGAGTCTGCCGGCTGAGTGTAATTAATGAGGATATGAGAGTCTCCATGAGGATGTCTCCAAAATTCTCCAGACACAGAGAAAAGTAGCACTTTCTTTTGAGCAAAATGCAGCTTGATTTACTTAGTGGCCTGGTATTGTGTTTGCATGCTTGCTTGCAGTGTCTGATGTACACTAATGCTCACAAATGTTATTTTGATATTCCTGCATCCGCAAAGCAAACAGCACTGTTAATGACCCCACACACCCCTCACACACACTCTTCACCCTTCTGCCATCCGGAAAAAAGGTACCGAAGCATTCAGACCGACACAGCAACAAGTTGTACAGTTTCTTCCCTGAGGCAATTAGGTGTCTCAAGGTGTCTGACCTAGGATGGACACACACACACACACGCACACACACACACACACACACACACACACCTGATCTTGTTTACATGCACACGTCACTTTAAATATTTTGAACTACAATTTATCTATTATAGCTTAAATAACTATTTCTGCTACTATCACTCACTGTCCCTACCCCTGTTTCTTTTCGCACTCACTGTCTAAAACGTTTTGCAGACAGTTGGCGTTATGTACTGTATCTCGTCATCCTCTGCACTTATGTTTTATATTTAGTTTAAAAAATTCTGCACCATAGAATTATAGTTTAGTTCTATGTTTGTCTGTGTAACCCTGTATTTTTGTTTTTTTCTGTGTAGCACCTCTGGTCCAGGAGGAACTTTCATTTTACCATGTACTACATCAGCTATATATGGTTGAAGTGACAATAAAGCTTCTTTGTCTTTGACTTTGACCTGGAGTAATGTGATGTAGATGCGCTTTTATGGTCCTGCTGGCGCACTCCACTTCCTCACATCTCCTACGGGAGCCGATAAATCGCAGTGATTTCACCAGCTTCAGACACACCTTCCACAAAAAAGCGTTTTCATAGCATCAGCCATGATGCAGCATTTCATTCCCTTCTCCAGGAAGCAAGTTACTTACATAACCTAGTGTAGCTTAATGTGTTAGGACAACCTCAGCACAGAGTGGATAAAGATCTGATGCTGTGACAAAAAAGAGCATGTATAAGTAACATAGTGTTTTTGGTTAAATGATAGAACAGTTATCATGTGGCATTACTGCCTCACAGCTCCAGACTCCCTGCTTCAATCTGTGTGGTGTTAATGTGCAGGTTCTACCTCTGTGGGTTCCGTCTAAGTTCTTTGGTTTCCTCCCTGCTTCCACAAACGTGTGGATTTGCTACACCAGACATGAACAAATGTAGCTTTCATTTATTTAACTTAATTTAATTAGGAACTTCTTGCTTGTTTGAGAAGTTTGAGAAAAGCTTCAAGAGCTTCAAAAGTCTCATGACACTGATTGAGTAGATGCCAGGAACATTCAAATCTTTGTTAGGAAAACTTTTTCAAATTTTTAAAAGTTTAGATTTTTCTTTGTCATTGCACATGTGTTATTTCATAGCGCTGTAAAATGGCTGTTATTAAGATTTATTTATTCTAAAATAAAATGGTGCAAATTAAGGCTTTCTAGAAGCAGGGGTGTACAATCTGGACATGATCAATGCAGATTTATTTATTTATTTATTTATTTATTTATTTATTTATTTATTTATTTATTTATTTACTATTATTTTCTATTTATTTTAGTTATATAGGTTTTTTTTATTATTATTTATTATTATTATTTACTCTTGAACTTTCCACTCTCAAAAACACATTAAATGAATTTATTTTAATTCAAAAAGTGATCAAAAGAAGCTCAAGAATAATTTGTTACTGGTAGATTGTGATTTCTACTAATTTAATTACATTTAATCAATGACAGACCCGCTGGTTATGCTACGCAGCTTCCATCGGTGAAGGATGTTCGGTCGCGATCTAATATAAAATAAAATCAGCAAAAAATCTTCATCATAATGTCTCTTTCAAAAAGAGGGACACTTGGTGCCCTTCGTGTGGCTGAAGAGTTAAACATGAGATTTTTAATGTTTTCTCACCTTCCGGCTTTTGAGTTCATTCATTCATTCATTCATTATAGACAACTAGTACTTGTTTTAGGGAATTCAACTGAACTTGAAGTCAATACAACATCTAAATTAACTCCTTTTCCCCAGTCTGCCAGTGAAACAAAAATGGACTTATATAAAATGAATCAGGACTCTGTTGGCTTTCAGTGTGAGACGTGTTTTTCTCTCTGTTGGATAAAACCTTACACAGATTTTAGTGGTTAAAGATAACGGCTTAAAATTTTAGCTGCTTATGAAAAAGCACTTGAGGTATCACAAAGAGCAGAAATTCGATTTGTGTGGAAAAACAAACTCTTTTTGTTCTAATTTTCTATGAATATATTGCCCCTAGTAGGCTAGGGAAACAGGACTACTTATGAAACACTACAAAAGTGCTGAGTGTCTACTTTCATATGAGCTTTATACCACTGTGGAGTGGGACATGACAAAAGACATACAATGTTGAACATGGACACAACAAAAACTCAACTTTTTGGCTTCTGAGAAAAAGAGTTTAAAAGCAGAATATCTAGATAGAGCCAATGTCGCAACTCATTAATATCAATTCATCATTTATTGAGAAAACCAAGCAAAATTAGGTAGGTAGACCAGAATGGTAGGTAGGCCATTATCTCCCTTTTCTTTCCCTTTCCTTTCATTTTGTTTGCAGTATTTGATTATATTGATTTCAGATTATTTCCTTTAAAAAAATCATCACTGCTCTGCAACATTTTTACTTTTTATGTTTTTACTAGCTGATTTTGGTTAAAATGAATAAGAAACAGATGAACAAAATACAGGTATTTTTGAGTTAAAAGAGATTTCTGCTCTAATCATTTGCCTTCTTTTCACAAATTGCATGTATTTCAGTTTCACAGGAATAATCAGCCCATGTCGTAACTTCAGCTTTAGCATATTTGCTGCCAGTTGCAGCGCAGTCCTCCCTTCTATCGTAGTCATTTGGTTCTCCTTGCCACCAGAACCTGGAAACATGCAGAGTCAGAACATCATGTTTACTTTAAACATACAGTAAAGCTGAGATCTGATAAAGAATAAAATAAGATGGTGAGCATTTACCCTGTGGTTATTTTTGTACCATCCACCCACGTCCACTTCCCCTCTTCAGCACTGTCACTGAGACCAATCCAAGCCTCACCAATAAACATCTTACTGAGGTTCTCCTGTAACAGCAACAGTACGAAAACCTTTTTTGGAGTTTGCACATTCCATTTTGTTTTGTTGCACATGTTTTTCGGTTCTATGTGTCCTGTCTTGCGTTGTTTTTTGTACTTCCTGTTTCTGCACTGTCTTGTCTTTGCACTTAGTTGAACTTCTGCACTTCCAACAACCACTGCCTTGCTAACGAAGCTGAGGGTAAAGGTGATGGACTGGTCAAGCATGTCTCCAGACCTAAACCCTATTGAGCATCTGTGGGGCATCCTCAAATGGAAGGTGGGGGAGCGCAAGGTCTCTAACATCCACCAGCTCTGTGATGTCATCATGGAGGAGTGGAAGAGGACTCCAGTGGCAACCTGTGAAGCTCTGGTGAACTCCATGCCCAAGAGGGTTAAGGCAGTGCTGGAGAATAATGGTGGCCACTTAGGGGTGTACTCACTTTTGTTGCCATCAGTTTAGACATTAATGGCTGTGTGTTGAGTTATTTTGAGGGGACAGCATATTTACACTGTTATACAGGCTGTAAACTCACTACTTTACATTGTAGCAGAGGGTCATTTCTTCAGTGTTGTCACATGAAAAGATATAATAAAATATTTACAAAAATGTCAGGGGTGTACTCACTTTTGTGAGATACTGTATATGTGGTTGAAATGACAATAAAAGCTTTTTGACTGGATGATACATAAGGAATTAAACTGATGACAAAAAGTTGGAATATCACTAAAAGACAAGAATAATGACCTGTTCTTTTTGGTTGTTGATGATCACAAGGTCGGCTCCTCTTGATCTGCATTCCCGTCTTGCCTCGTTCCAGCCCATGCGCTTTGTGGTGAAGTATCTCAGACGCTGCTGGATGGTATAATCTGCAGAGGGCAATAGTGCAATTATAGACAGCAACAAGACTCATTTTTTCATTTTCCCTGTTGTCTAGGGGTGTTTTTAGAGAGCTTTGCATCTGTCCTTTGTATAAAAAAGGGGAACTTAATTGTTACAACATTGCATTTTTTCTTGGCTCAGTTCACATTAAATGGGCAGTTAAATGCGTTATTTTCACTCAAGTCACAGGTCAGTAAACTGGCCTCTCACTGGTCAGAGTTCTGCTCATAGTGATCCTCCATCATCCATCAGCCAGTGTGCTGTGGCAATGATAGATGATTAATGCTAGCCCAGTCATCGACTGAACGGAATGAATTCAGCTAGATTTCCTGGTCTATTTTGGTGCTTCACATGCTGTTTAGATTGAAGTCCACTCACAGTGATCCATTTTGTCATCAGTCTCTGTAAAGCTCAATGTGTCACTCAAAATAGATACTGAATTTGTTTTCTGGACAGAGCCTAACGAGCCAACAATAAACTAATTTAAAACATTATGAAACGTTACGAAAAATGTTCCTTTGGCTGCTGTTTGGTCAACATTTGCAAGGTTAGGACGAAAAGATCAACTTTGTATCCAGAGTTCCAACACAGATACAGAAAAATCTGCTTCCTGGCTAAATCAGGAAATGCATCAAAAAAACAGATGGGAGGCAAGACTGGGTAAAACTCCTGAACAAAAAGAGTAAAAATCACACAGTAATCAAGAGAAAACAAGGAACAGATCAGGAAAACAAACCAAAGACATGAGCAGAGTGTGGACTTGGGTGGACATGTGACTACTTACTCAACATGTTTTCAAATTCATCTCTCTCAGCATGAAGCTGGTCTCTCTCCGAGGTCATGTTGTCATAACTGAACTGCAACCGGTCTCTTTCTCCGGTCATGTTGTCATAACTGATCTGCAACCGGTCTCTTTCCTCGGTCATGTTGTTGAGTTTTATTGATTGCAGTATAGCGACGCTCAGCAGGAGAACACACAGCAGCGCTGCACACACTGCCATCAACCTGGAACATCTGCTCCATGCTGTATCGCCTCCTACAGTAGGATTTGACACAGAAACAGCACTTTTAGACACATGAGCACATATAAAATGTCCCAGAGAAGACAGGAGGTCCCGGGTGAGATGAGAATTAAATCACTAATGAGACCCTGTACAAGCTTTTATATTTCCTCAACATCTCTCTTTAAGTATAACAATTTTATTTCTATAGAGCTTTTAACAATGGATGTCACAAAGCAGCTTTACAGAAATATTAAAATTCAGAATAAAACTTTTTAAAAGTTTACAATTTTTATTTTTAAATTTATCCCTAATTAATGATGGTGGTGAAGGAAAAACTCCCTGAGATGATATGAGGAAAAACCTTCAGAAGAACCAGACCCAAAAAGGAACCCAACCTCATCTGGGTGACACTGATTCTACAATGATAAGAAGAAGATGAAGGACGAGTCGCAGACTTTGGTGTCACTCAGATGACCAGAGCAGTTTTTGTGCTCAAACCACAAAAGACGGCTCACCACCCTCGAACACCTCTGTCAGCCCTGTCTCACAACCACCCCTTCACCCATCACCCCATCACCCATCACCTCGTCACCCATCACCTCGTCACCCATCACCTCGTCACCCATCACCCATCACCCATCACCCCGTCACCCATCACCCATCACCCATCACCTCGTCACCCATCACCCCGTCACCCATCACCCCGTCACCCATCACCCCGTCACCCATCACCCCGTCACCCATCACCTCGTCACCCATCACCCCGTCACCCATCACCCCGTCACCCATCACCCATCACCCCGTCACCCATCACCTCGTCACCCATCACCTCGTCACCCATCACCTCGTCACCCATCACCCCGTCACCCATCACCTCGTCACCCATCACACCGTCACCCATCACACCGTCACCCATCACCCTGTCACCCATCACCTCGTCACCCATCACCCTGTCACCCATCACCCTGTCACCCATCACCTCGTCACCCATCACCTCGTCACCCATCACCCCGTCACCCATCACCCCGTCACCCATCACCTCGTCACCCATCACCCTGTCACCCATCACCCCGTCACCCATCACCCCGTCACCCATCACCTCGTCACCCATCACCTCGTCACCCTGTCACCCTGTCACCCCGTCACCCATCACCCCGTCACCCATCACCCATCACCCCGTCACCCATCACCCCGTCACCCATCACCCTGTCACCCTCATTTTACCTCCCACACATATGCACTCTGTTAAAGATAAAAGTATATAATAATTTAACATTATATGACAGCATTAATCTTCAACTTAAACTATACTTGTAGTTTTAAACATTTAATAACTGCTGGCAATAGTATGTTATTTTTTAATTCATTTTATTTATTCTATTATATTTATGTATTTATTTTGTATTTTCCACTATGGTGGCTCAAGTGGTTAAGGCTCTGGGTCATTTACCAGAGGATTGGGGGTTCAAGCCCCAGTATCACCAAGTTGCCATGGTTGGGCCCTTGAGCAAGGCCATTAACCCTCTCTGCTCCAGGGGTGCTGTTTCATGGCTAACCCTGTGTTCTGACTCCAACCTCCAAGGATGGGATATGTGAAGAAAGAATTTCACTGTGCAGTAATGTATATGTGACAACTAAAGGCTGTTTCTTTTCTTTCTGTATGAAATAAAGTAGACATCAATTCTATTTGTTTGTGTTGAAGTTGTCTGTTTTTTCATGTTTATTTTAAACAGGAAGCACACACTGACACTTTAATTCAGTGTGTTAAAATCCATGCTGCCTTTACTGTCCAGTGTTAAACAGCCTTTAACTGCCCTTGGACCTGACGTAGACCCAAACTTCTCATATGAATTGAGAGTGAATTTTGGGGCATGCTGTTACAGGAAACTGATCCACACTGAGGTGGTATACCACAGCGGATTTGACCGATTAATTCCAGATTAAAACTACAGAAGAAACGACTTTCTCTTTTTGGTTTGTTGTGACTGATGTGGAACACGTTACAAATTGTATTGCAGATGCTCCAAATAATCGAATTGCAGATGCTCCATGTAATCGAAGACTACTCTCCCTTTATGGGTGTCTGAGTTCAGAATTAATGTGTTAGGTTTTGGTCTGCCTTTTTGTTTTATTTTCAGTCTATCTTCATAACTACAAGCAAAAACACTTGAGGAGAGTGGTAGCAGTGTGTTGGCCATCCTGTGCCAAAAAAAGATGACCACATGAATGGTACAAAGAAGGGAAATGGTTTAGAACCACAGTATCTGTCATGCAGATGAGGCTGAAGCTGATTTTCTTCCTTATATGAAGGTGAAGGTTAAGCATAATAAAAAAAACACTTTGTTTTCCTGTTATAGCATCTCTCTCTCTTTTCTTTAAGATCTCAATTGAAGCAAATAAAACCAAAAAAGGAGCTTTTGAGACTTTGTAATAAAATCATGCATTTTTACTGTGAACAATCATGTTTCATATCGTCTTTCATCATAACACTATGAAAAATGGCATTGAGGAGTGATCAAGTCACCTGCACATGATGATTATGAAATTTCTTTTCTAAACTCCAAAACCTGGAAAACACTAAAACTGAAGTTTTGTGTTGAGGTCTTTAACCTGACACTCCTTCAATAAATGTTTCTTTTCTTTCTGTAAGAAATAAAGTAGACATCAATTCTATTTGTTTGTGTTGAAGTTGTCTGTTTTTCCATGTTTATTTTAAAGAGGAATTCAATAAATGTTCAATAAATGTTAACTATTCTGATGATTAGGTTTTTCTATATAATACAAATCCACATCTTCTGACCAATCAGGATGGAGAATTCAACAGTGCCGTGCTGTATATGTAATAAAACCTATCATCATTTCATGACATTCATAAGCACAGCCGTATCATATATGTGTGTGTGTGTATACTGCACCTGAGCATTGAGGATCCTGCTTGTCTACGTTCCTGGTATTCCGGGGTTTCTCCCAATTTACGTATTCGCATTCTGTTGAACCATCATCTCTTGAACGCATATTACGCATATCTAAACTCCTGTCTGTTCTGATCTCTGAGGTAATCCTGGGTTACAAGTGTGTGTTCTCCTATATATAAATATTCTCCTATAGACCTGGTAGAATTTAAAATTACAGCGGTCTTGAAGTCTACACTACATTATACAACTATCATGTAGATAGCATGAGTGTGTGTGTGAGTGTGTGTGTGTGTGTGTGTGTGTGCGTCAGTGATATATTTAAGCGGAAGTGCAACTTGGGTGTAGATATCACACTAATCTAACACTGTGGTGTGTGTCATGTTGTCTCTGCTGGCTGTACAGGTATCATCAGTGAGGTTATTAGTGTGCAGACTGCAGGATGTCTGGAAAATTTTCCAGGCATAGAGGAAATTAACACTTTCTTTTGAGCAAAATGCAGCTTGATTTACTAACTAAACTTCCTCTAGAGGATTAGCATTTCTTTGTAAATGCTCTCTTCCAGCTTTGGCGAACTTTTGTTGCATGTGTGTGATGTATTTGTAATGTGTGTGATGTATTTGTAATGTGTGTGATGTATGTGTCATGTGTGTGATGTATGTGTCACGTGCTCAACACATTTCCTGTTCAGTTCCATCGCTACCTTGTACCAGCTTCCTGTTCCAGCCACAATTAATTGGCTGGTAAAGTACGAGTGGTGTGAAACCTCAAACTACACAACCCAGGAGTCCCTTTACCCAATGTTTACTAGGACCCATGGGAACTATTTCTAGTGTGAAAAGCCCTTAATCGTATCATTTTCTCATGCTGAACACTTTTCCCTGATTTGCGTTCTGATTAGCTGAGATGCTAAATCACTGACCAAATATTATATAAGATTAAATAAAGTGAATGTGAAAAAAACATATTATTTACATAAATGACAATTTTTGAAATTGTTAATTGCAAAACAAACAAACACAAATTTAACACCTGCCCTTCTGTTGTTTGGTTTTGCACATATATGTCACTGTGTACGTTTATTTTGCACTTTTAGATAGAAACGCCCCAACCCACATACTTCCTTTAACAGAAGAGAGAGTTTCATGTTTCCCCCAGCGATTTTTACACATTAAAGCTTTCATTAAATCAGGTTCATTAATATTGTTTGCATTTAAATATATAACACTTAAAGTCTTAAAGATTAAAGTCACTTTTCTTTCCTTCCTTCCTTCCTTCCCTTCATTCATTTCCTCCCCCCCGCCCCTAAACAAACAGAACAAATAACAAACATGAATCATACACTGAGTTACATATAACACAAAAACGACCTTAAACTCGTGCATGAACAAAAACACATTTAAATACCACTTTTGCCTGCTTGTGAACTAAGAGGGGGGTTTATGTCTTAAAGTTCCTTTCTTGGATGGCTTAGATACATAAAGAAACCCAACTTAATCCCTGTGATAACACCATCGCATCCTTTGCATGTTGATGGCAAATAGGAAGTGACATACATAACAAGGAGGAAATGAAATAAAACAAACAAAACTCTTTAGGAAGAATCAATCTTCTCAAATAAACAACAGTTGAGTGTAGAAGTCACAATAAGCATTATAAAAATCATCAGAATATAAAATTATACAAATTAAACTAATCAAAAGTTAGCAAAATGAGCGAGTGCTTATATACATGAGTGCCCTCTAGTGGGAATAGTTACAATTTACACTCATTAACAATGATCTGTGTTAATGAGTGAGTTTGTATTTAGTTAAACAAAGACGTCCTGTTTTCCAGATCTAAATCATTTGGCACAGATTTAACCAAAACATTAGCTTGATAACTTCTATAAAAGTACTAAAATGTCATGTAAACAGAGTTTTTTACTTATTTATCCTTTTAATATTTTTATACTAATAGCATGAGCATAGAGCTCACAAGAGTTGAGGTTCTGGGGTGCAGGGTTATGAGCCTCTACACGGCGACTCAGCTGATCCCATAGGTTTTCTATGGGATTCAGGTCTGGAGAAAGTGCAGGCCACTCCATCTGAGGTACCCCAGCCTCCAGCAGCCGTTCCCTAATGATGCGACCTCGATGAGCTGGAGCATTGTCGTCCATGAAGATGAAATTAGGTCTGTGTTGTTCATGCAGGGGCACAATGACTGGATTAATGATGTTATTCAGGTAGTATTGGCTTGTCAGTGTACCATTCACAAGATGTAGGGCAGTTCTGTATTGAGTAGACACACCTGCCCAGACTGTAACACCACAACAGTGGCTGATGCATAGCGCTCTCCTTGACGTCTCCAACATCGTCGGTGGTCATCATTTCTGCTCAACGTGAATCGACTTTCATCAGAGAACAGCACTGAGGCCCACTGGTCCCTCGTCCAGTGCAAATGCTCCCTGTGCCTGGTGGTGTGGTCAGGTACCCTTGCAGGTCTTCTAGCATGCAGACCACGCTGATGTAAACGGTTTCGAATGGTCTGACGTGACACTTGGGTGCCTCTCACCTCCCTTAAATGTGCCTGGAGTTGAGTGGCATTCATCATCCGGTTCCGCAGGGCACTGTTCACAATGAAGCGGTCATCAACGTGGGATGTGGCCAAAGGACATCAAAGTTATAGTGCATTTTAGGTGCATCCTGAAATTTCACCCGAAAGCCGAATATACCATTTTGTGAGTAGTGTATATTAAAAAATATTTTGTATTATTACCATTTATTTTGGTCATAGAGTTTTTTATTATTATTTGCTCATGAACTTTCCACTCTCAAAAACACATTAGGTCCACATGTATTTGAGTTGTCAGTTCTTGAGCTTTGGATGAATTTAAGTCAATTCAAGTGACCAGAAGAGGCTCAAGAATAACTTGGCTTACTGGTGGATTGTGATTTGGAGGATTTGGGCTTCACGGCTCCACAGATCCATCAGTGTAGGATGTTCAGTCACGATCTAATACGAAACAAAATCTTAATTCTAGTGTCACCTTTACAAAGAATTCATTTAGAAGTCTGGATCTGTGTGCTGAGAGGGATAGTGGATAAGTGCAGCTGCTTGACTGGAACTTGGAGAATTCATTTTAGAGAAGCAGAATGAACAGATCAGTAACAGGACACTTGGTGCCATCGTCTGGCTGAAGATTTAAACACAGGAGATTTTTCATGTTTTCCCACCTACAGGGTTTTGAGTTAATTATTGAGATTTATTTATTTATTTATTTATTTATTTATTTATGTGTTTAAGAAAACTAGTACCTGCTTTAGGGAATTCAACTAAACTTGTAGTCAATACAACATTTTAATTATCCCCCCCGTTCCCCAGTACACTGGTGTTCCAGTCTTTTGGTGGAATGAAAATGGACTTATATAAAAATTCATCAGGACTCTGTTGGCTTTCAGTGTGAGACATGTGTTTTTCCCTCTGTTGGATAACCTTACACAAAATTTTGAAACACTACAAATTGCTGAACTGTCTACTTTCATATGAGCTTCATATTAACCACCTCTGTGAAGGGGGACATGACAAAAACATACAGAGTTGAACATGGACACATTAAAAACTCAATTTTCTGGCTTCTGGGAAAAAGAGTTTAAAAGCAGATGATCCAGTTTGAGTCAATGACATAACTCAGTAATGTCAATTCATAATCTAGTGAGAAAACCAAGCAACAATGCACCTTTATTGTCATTGCAAAGTACAGGTGCATAGCAACAAATGTCTACCAGAAGTGCAAAAAGTAGAAATTAAAAAAGCACAGAAATGAAAAAAGTAATGCATGATGATGACACAGGAAATAGCTGGGGAATAAATTTGACTTGAATTGAATTTTGATTTTCAGTTTGGAGAACAGGGTTGACAAATCTCAGAGAAACGTCCATCCCAACTACATCTGGTACATTTACATAGCTCTATTTACAGACCTGAAGCTAGCCTAACGTGAAAAGAGAGACTAGCTTAATCAATTCACCATTTTACCATTTCATGTTATGGCCATTATCCCCTTTTTCTTCTTTTTTCGTTTCATTAGGTTTGCAGAATTTAACTTTATTGATTTTAGATTATTTCCTTTAAATAAATCATCACTGCCCTGCAACATGTTTACAAAACTAACTGAATTTATCTTAAAACCATGGCTTTGACCCTGGATAACAAACAGATGAACAAAATACAGATATTGTTTGAGTTAGAGGAAATTTCTGCTCTAATTCATTCTGCCTTCATTTCACAAATAGCACGCAATTCCATTTCACAGGGATAATCAGCCCATGCTGTAATTTTATCTTGAGTAAATTTGCTGCCAGTTGCAGCGCAGTCCTCCTTTTGCTCGTAGTTATTAGGTTCTCCTTGCCACCAGAATCTGGAAACATTTCAGAGTCAGAAAATCATGTTTACTTCAAATGTACAGTAAAGCTGAGAATAAGATCTGCATGGTGAGCATTTACCCTGTGGTCATGTTTGTATTGTCCACCCACATCCACTTCCCTTCTTCAGCACTGTCACTCAGACCAATCCAAGCCTCACCGGGAACTGTCAGACTGAGGAACTCCTGTAACAGCAACAGTGCAATATGTAGGGAACTAAATTGACATGGAAAATTCAGTATATCGCTAAAGACGAGAATGATGACCTGTTCTTCTCGGCTGTTGATGATCACAAGGTCGGCTCCTTTCGATCTGCATTCCTGTCTAGTCTTATTCCAGTCCATGCGCTTTGTGATGAAATATCTCAGACACTGCTGGAAGCCATAATCTGCAGAGGGGAATATTTGCAGATTCAGTGCATTTACAGACAGAAACAAGCCACATTTGTCATTCCTTTCACAAGGTTTCTGTTTTTTTATTAATATTTTGATGTTCTCTATTGTCTAAGGGTCTTTTACAGACCTGTAGGTCTGTATTTTGTAAAGAAATGGGGAACTCAAATTGTTATGACCTTGCATTTTCTCCTCAGCTCAGTTTGTTTCCATTTATTTTTTTCCATTTATCAATTTTTGCATGTCATAGTTCCTCTCATAGTGCTTGTTCATCATCAGTCAGCTTATTGTGGCTTTCTTTTTATTCATTATAATTTATTAGTTTGTAATCTAGCCATGGGGGTCACAGTCCAGTGACTTCTGTGCCGGTCCCAAGCCCGGATAAACAGAGAGTGCATCCGGCGTAAAACATTGCCAAATTTAACCATGTGAATCGTCAGTACTCTGAATTTCATACCGGATCGGTCGTGGCCCGGGTTAACAACGACCGCCATCGGCACCGTTGACCTACAGGGCGCTGGTGGAAATTGGGCTACTGTTGGTCGAAGAAGTACAGGAGGGAGGAGAGTGTGCAGACAGAGAGAGAAGAGGAAAGGTAAGAGTGTAGGACTGAGAATAGGAACTCTGAATGTTGGTATTAAGACAGGAAAAGGTAGAGAACTGACTGATATGATGGAGAGAAGGAAGGTGGATATACTGTGTGTACAGGAGACCAGGTGGAAGGGTAGCAACGCTCGTAGTATAGGAGCAGGATTCAAGCTGTTTTATTATGGTGTGGATAGTAAGAGAAACGGGGTAGGTGTAGTCCTGAAGGAGGAGTTTGTGAGGAATGTTCTGGAGGTGATGAGAGTGTCGGACAGGGTGATGAGTCTGAAGTTAGAGGTTGAAGGGGTGATGTTGAATGTTGTTAGTGGTTATGCCCCACAGGTAGGTTGTGAGTTAGAGGAGAAAGAGAGATTCTGGAGTGAATTAGATGAGGTGATAGAGAGTATTCCCAAGAGTCAGAGAGTGGTGATAGGAGCAGATTTTAATGGACATGTTGGTGAGGGGAACACAGGTGATGAGGAGGTGATGGGCAAGTTTGGAGTTAAGGAAAGGAACCTTGAAGGACAGATGGTAGTGGACTTTGCGAAGAGGATGGACATGGCTGTGGTTAACACTTATTTTCAGAAGAGGGAGGAGCATAGAGTGACTTACAAGAGTGGAGGTAGGAGCACACAGGTAGACTACATCCTATGTAGAAGAGGCAATCTGAAAGAGATTAGTGACTGTAAAGTGGTATTGGGAGAGAGTGTAGCCAGACAGCATAGGATGGTGGTGTGTAGGATGACTCTGATGGTCTGTAAGAAGAAGTCAAAGATAGAGATAGAGAAGAAAACCAAGTGGTGGAAGCTGAAAAAGGAGGAATGTTGTGAGGAATTTAGACAGAAGTTGAGGCAGGCTCTGGGTGGTCAGGTAGTGCTGCCAGATGACTGGGAAACTACAGCAGAAGTGATCAGGGAGACAGGAAGAAAAGTGCTGGGTGTGTCATCTGGAAGCAGGAAAGAAGATAAGGAGACTTGGTGGTGGAATGAGGAAGTTCACGCTAGTATTCAGAGGAAGAGGTTAGCCAAGAAGAAGTGGGACATGGACAGGACAGAAGAGAATAGACAGGAATACAAGGAGTTACAGTGCAGAGTGAAGAAGGAGGTGTCTAAGGCCAAGCAGAAGGCGCATGATGAGTTGTACACTAGGTTAGACACTAGAGATGGAGAGAAAGACTTGTACAGGTTAGACAGGCAGAGGGATCGAGATGGGAAGGATGTGCGGCAAGTTAGAGTTATTAAGGATAGAGATGGAAAGGTGCTCACAAGTGAGGAGAGTGTACAGAGGAGATGGAAGGAGTACTTTGAAGAGCTGATGAATGAGGAAAATGAGAGGGAAGAAAGAGTTGAAGGGGTAAACTCTGTGGAACAGAAAGTAGATAAGATTAGAAATGATGAAGTCATGAAGGCTTTGAAGAGGATGAAAAGTGGAAAGGCAGTTGGTCCTGACGACATCCCGGTGGAGGTCTGGAAGTGTCTAGGAGAGGCAGCAGTGGAGTTTTTAACTAGTCTGTTTAACAGGGTTTTAGAGAGTGAGAAGATGCCTGAGGAATGGAGATGTGTATTACTGCTGATCTTTAAGAATAAGGGTGATGTGCAGAGTTGCAGCAACTATAGGGGGATAAAGTTGATGAACCATACAATGAAGCTATGGGAAAGAGTGGTGGAAGCTAGGTTAAGGAAGGTAGTGGAAATTTGTGAGCAGCAGTATGACTTCATGCCCAGAAAGAGCACAACAGATGCAATTTTTGCTCTGAGAATGTTGATGGAGAAGTATAGGGATGGTCAGAGAGAGTTACACTGTGTGTTTGTAGACTTGGAGAAAGCGTATGACAGGGTGCCAAGAGAAGAGCTGTGGTACTGTATGAGGAAGTCAGGAGTAGCAGAGAAGTATGTCAGAGTGGTGCAGGACATGTATGAGAGGAGCAGGACAGTGGGGAGGTGTGCTGTAGGTCAGACAGCGGAGTTCAAAGTGGAGGTGGGACTGCATCAGGGATCGGCTCTGAGCCCCTTCCTGTTTGCTATAGTGATGTACCAGTTGTCAGAGGAGGTCAGACAGGAGTCTCCTTGGACAATGATGTTTGCAGATATCATTGTGATCTGTAGTGGGAGCAGGGAGCAGGTGGAGGAAAACCTGGAGAGGTGGAGGTTTGCACTGGAGAGAAGAGGAATGAAAGTCAGTCGTAGTAAGACTGAGTAGATGTGTGTGAATGAAAGGGAGGGAAGTGGAACAGTAAGATTACAGGGTGAAGAGGTGAAGAAGGTACAGGAGTTTAAGTACTTGGAGTCAACAGTCCAGAGTAATGGAGAGTGTGGGAAAGAGGTAAAGAAGTGATTGCAGGCAGGTTGGAATGGGTGGAGAAAGGTGTCAGGAGTTCTGTGTAGAAAAATTTCAGCAAGAATCAAGAGGAAGGTGTACAGGACAGTGGTGAGACCGGCCATGCTGTATGGTTTAGAGGCAGTGTCACTGAGGGAGAGACAGGAGTCAGAGCTGGAGGTAGCAGAGCTGAAGATGTTGAGGTTCTCTTTGGGAGTGACGAGGTTGGACAGGATTAGGAACGAGTACATCAGAGGGACAGCTCATGTTGGACGTTTGTGGGACAAAGTTAGGGAGGACAGATTAAGATGGTTTGGACATGTCCAGAGGAGGGAGAGTGAGTATATTGGTAGGAGAATGTTGGACATGGAGCTGCCAGGAAGGAGGCAAAGAGGAAGGCCAAAGAGGAGGTATATGGATGTAATAAATGAGGATATGAAGCTAGTGGGTGCAAGTGTTGAGGATGCAGAAGATAGGGATAGGTGGAGAGAGCTGATTCGCCGTGGCCACCCCTGAAGGGAAAAGCCCAAAGAAGAAGAAGATAATTTATTAATTTATGCAGGAACCAAAGTTTCATCAGAACATTGTTTAAACATTGTTTAAATCGACCTGTATTATAGAAATGTCATTATACATCATTTTAAAGATTTCTTCCTCAGCACAAGCAAACCGCTCCAGAGTTTGTTTGCAATTATTTTGTGCAGATCTGAGCATGACTGCTGTGTTCAGGTACATCTAAACAAACCAAACCAATGGAGAAAACCCACCAGCTTCTGAAGCAAACAAACACTCCAAAGAAGTCAAGTGTTTTTTTTAACTAAGAATCATGACAGTTTTTTTTATCTGTGATCTTTTAATGCTACAAAATGTAATTAACGCTACAGCTATGTGTCTGAAGATGGGAAATCCCTGGACTGGAGTGTGAAAACTCCATCTGATTCCATCTGACTCCATCTGACTCAATTTGACTCCATTTACCTCCATATACTCTATTGTCCAGTTTGGTCTGTGTTTATTGAGCAGAATATCAACTTTGCCAAGATTGGGAGAGTTTGTACAAAACATGCTCCTTTGTCACCAATAGGAGATTGTAGGGTCAAGCTGAGATAGGTTATGAATAAAATATTAACCTCAGCTAGGGTGAGCCGGCGTTGTCACAGTGGTCACAACTAAACTCATTTCAGCAGCATCATACTAACCAATTCTTCTATTACAATGAACTTAATTAAAAATGTGTTTGTCAGGGTTGGTCCAAAGTCATCATGGGTGTAATGGAAATGACTGGTGTTGTATCAGCATTTGCAAGTTTATACAAAAAAAAAATCACCCCCACCAAATCTTGGCCAAAGTTGATGTGCCATTGTATAAGGAAGGACCTCAAAGTGTCACCCAAAATAGACACATGAAACGTTACGAAAAATGTTCCTTTGGCTGCTGTTTGGTCAACATTTGCAAGGTTAGGAAGAAAAGATCAACTTTGTATCCAGAGTTCCAACACAGATACAGAAAAATCTGCTTCCTGGCTAAATCAGGAAATGCACCAAAAAAATGTACAAACAGATGGGAGGCAAGACTGGGTAAAACTCCTGAACAAAAAGAGTAAAAATCACCCAGTAATCAAGAGAAAACAAGGAACAGATCAGGAAAACAAACCAAAGACATGAGCAGGGTGTGGACTTGGGTGAACATGTGACTACTTACTCAACATCTTCTGCAGTTTATCTCTCTCAGCATGAAGCTGGTCTCTCTCCGAGGTCATGTTGTCATAACTGAACTGCAACCGGTCTCTTTCTCCGGTCATGTTGTCATAACTGATCTGCAACCGGTCTCTTTCTCCGGTCATGTTGTCATAACTGATCTGCAACCGGTCTCTTTCTCCGGTCATGTTGTCATAACTGATCTGCAACCGGTCTCTTTCTCCGGTCATGTTGTCATAACTGATCTGCAACCGGTCTCTTTCTCCGGTCATGTTGTCATAACTGATCTGCAACCGGTCTCTTTCTCCGGTCATGTTGTCATAACTGATCTGCAACCGGTCTCTTTCTCCGGTCATGTTGTCATAACTGATCTGCAACCGGTCTCTTTCTCCGGTCATGTTGTCATAACTGATCTGCAACCGGTCTCTTTCTCCGGTCATGTTGTCATAACTGATCTGCAACCGGTCTCTTTCTCCGGTCATGTTGTCATAACTGATCTGCAACCGGTCTCTTTCCTCGGTCATGTTGTTGAGTTTTATTGATTGCAGTATAGCGATGCTCAGCAGGAGAACACACAGCAGCGCTGCACACACTGCCATCAACCTGGAACATCTGCTCCATGCTGTATCGCCTCCTACAGTAGGATTTGACACAGAAACAGCACTTTTAGACACATGACCACATATAAAATGTCCCAGAGAAGACAGGAGGTCCCGGGTGAGATGAGAATTAAATCACTAATGAGACCCTGTACAAGCTTTTATGTTTCCTCAACATCTCTCTTTAAAAGTGTAACAATTTTATTTCTATAGAGCTTTTAACAATGGATGTCACAAAGCAGCTTTACAGAAATATTAAATTTCAGAATAAAACTTTTTAAAAGTTTACAATTTTTATTTTAAAATTTATCCCTAATTAATGATGGTGGTGAAGGAAAAACTCCCTGAGATGATATGAGGAAAAACCTTCAGAAGAACCAGACCCAAAAAGGAACCCAACCTCATCTGGGTGACACTGATTCTACAATGATAAGAAGAAGATGAAGGACGAGTCGCAGACTTTGGTGTCACTCAGATGACCAGAGCAGTTTTTGTGCTCAAACCACAAAAGACGGCTCACCACCCTCGAACACCTCTGTCAGCCCTGTCTCACAACCACCCCCTCACCCATCACCCCCTCACCCATCACCTCGTCACCCATCACCCCGTCACCCATCACCTCGTCACCCATCACCCCCTCACCCATCACCCCGTCACCCATCATCCCCTCACCCTTCACCCCGTCACCCATCACCCCGTCACCCATCACCCCGTCACCCATCACCCATCACCCATCACCCCGTCACCCATCACCCATCACCCCGTCACCCATCACCTCGTCACCCATCACCCATCACCCATCACCCCGTCACCCATCACCTCGTCACCCATCACCCAGCACCTCATCACCCATCACCCCGTCACCCATCACCCCGTCACCCATCACCCATCACCCCGTCACCCATCACCCATCACCTCGTCACCCATCACCCTGTCACCCATCACCTCGTCACCCATCACCCCATCACCCATCACCCCGTCACCCTGTCACCCATCACCCTGTCACCCATCACCCTGTCACCCATCACCCCGTCACCCATCACCCCGTCACCCATCACCCTGTCACCCATCACCCTGTCACCCATCACCTCATCACCCATCACCCCGTCACCCATCACCCCGTCACCCATCACCCCGTCACCCATCACACCGTCACCCATCACCCCGTCACCCATCACCTCGTCACCCATCACCCTGTCACCCATCACCCATCACCCCGTCACCCATCACCCCGTCACCCATCACACCGTCACCCATCACCCTGTCACCCATCACCCATCACCCTGTCACCCATCACCCCGTCACCCATCACCCCGTCACCCATCACACCGTCACCCATCACCCATCACCCCATCACCTCGTCACCCATCACCCCGTCACCCATCACCCCGTCACCCATCACCCCATCACCCCGTCACCCATCACCCATCACCCATCACCCCGTCACCCATCACCCTGTCACCCATCACCTCGTCACCCATCACCCCGTCACCCATCACCCTGTCACCCATCACCTCGTCACCCATCACCCATCACCCCGTCACCCATCACCCCGTCACCCATCACCCTGTCACCCATCACCTCGTCACCCATCACCCCGTCACCCATCACCCTGTCACCCATCACCCCGTCACCCTGTCACCCATCACCCATCACCCTGTCACCCATCACCCATCACCCTGTCACCCATCACCCTGTCACCCATCACCCATCACCCCGTCACCCATCACCCTGTCACCCATCACCCCGTCACCCATCACCCCATCACCCATCACCCCGTCACCCATCACCCCGTCACCCATCACCCCGTCACCCATCACCCTGTCACCCATCACCCATCACCCTGTCACCCATCACCCCGTCACCCATCACCCTGTCACCCATCACCCTGTCACCCATCACCTCGTCACCCATCACCCTGTCACCCATCACCTCGTCACCCATCACCCTGTCACCCTCATTTTACCTCTCACACATATGCACACTCTGTGCTTATATGATAAAAGTATATAATAATTTAACATTATATGACAGCATTAATCTTCAACTTAAACTATACTTGTAGTTTTAAGCATTTAATAACTGCTGGCAATAGTGTGTTTTTTTTAAAATTTATTTTATTTATTCTATTATATTTATGTATTTATTTTGTATTTTCCACAGAGCTGAATGTCATATGATGACTGCTGTATGAAATAAAGTAGACATCAATTCTATTTGTTTGTGTTGAAGTTGTCTGTTTTTTCATGTTTATTTTAAACAGGAAGCACACACTGACACTTTAATTCAGTGTGTTAAAATCCATGCTGCCTTTACTGTCCAGTGTTAAACAGCCTTTAACTGCCCTTGGACCTGACGTAGACCCAAACTTCTCATATGAATTGAGAGTGAATTTTGGGGCATGCTGTTACAGGAAACTGATCCACACTGAGGTGGTATACCACAGCGGATTTGACCGATTAATTCCAGATTAAAACTACAGAAGAAACGACTTTCTCTTTTTGGTTTGTTGTGACTGATGTGGAACACGTTACAAATTGTATTGCAGATGCTCCAAATAATCGAATTGCAGATGCTCCATGTAATCGAAGACTACTCTCCCTTTATGGGTGTCTGAGTTCAGAATTAATGTGTTAGGTTTTGGTCTGCCTTTTTGTTTTATTTTCAGTCTATCTTCATAACTACAAGCAAAAAAACTTGAGGAGAGTGGTAGCAGTGTGTTGGCCATCCTGTGCCAAAAAAAGATGACCACATGAATGGTACAAAGAAGGGAAATGGTTTAGAACCACAGTATCTGTCATGCAGATGAGGCTGAAGCTGATTTTCTTCCTTATATGAAGGTTAAGCATAATAAAAAAAACACTTTGTTTTCCTGTTATAGCATCTCTCTCTCTTTTCTTTAAGATCTCAATTGAAGCAAATAAAACCAAAAAAAGGAGCTTTTGAGACTTTGTAATAAAATCATGCATTTTTACTGTGAACAATCATGTTTCATATCGTCTTTCATCATAACACTATGAAAAATGGCATTGAGGAGTGATCAAGTCACCTGCACATGATGATTATGAAATTTCTTTTCTAAACTCCAAAACCTGGAAAACACTAAAACTGAAGTTTTGTGTTGAGGTCTTTAACCTGACACTCCTTCAATAAATGTTAACTAAACATCTCCTTACAAACAACTTCACCACATAAATGATGATTAGGTTTTTCTATAGTATACAAATCCACATCTTCTGACCAATCAGGATGGAGAATTCAACAGTGCCGTGCTGTATATGTAATAAAACCTATCATCATTTCATGACATTCATAAGCACAGCCGTGTCATATATGTGTGTGTGTGTATACTGCACCTGAGCATTGAGGATCCTGCTTGTCTACGTTCCTGGTATTCCGGGGTTTCTCCCAATTTACGTATTCGCATTCTGGTGAACCATCATCTCTTGAACGCATATTACGCATATCTAAACTCCTGTCTGTTCTGATCTCTGAGGTAATCCTGGGTTACAAGTGTGTTCTCCTATATATAAATATTCTCCTATAGACCTGGTAGAATTTAAAATTACAGCAGTCTTGAAGTCTACACTACATTATACAACTATCATGTAGATAGCATGAGTGTGTGTGTGTGTGAGTGTGTGTGTGTGTGTGTGTGTGTGTGTCTGTGTGTGTACATCAGTGATACATTTAAGCGGATGGAGGAAGTGCAACTTGGGTGTAGATATCACACTAATCTAACACTGTGGTGTGTGTCATGTTGTCTCTGCTGGCTGTACAGGTATCATCAGTGAGGTTATTAGTGTGCAGACTGCAGGATGTCTGCAGACATAGAGGAAATTAACACTTTCTTTTGAGCAAAATGCAGCTTGATTTACTAAACTTCCTCTAGAGGATTAGCATTTCTTTGTAAATGCTCTCTTTCAGCTTTGGCGAACTTTTGTTGCATGTGTGTGATGTATTTGTAATGTGTGTGATGTATTTGTAATGTGTGTGATGTATGTGTCATGTGTGTGATGTATGTGTCACGTGCTCAACACATTTCCTGTTCAGTTCCATCGCTACCTTGTACCAGCTTCCTGTTCCAGCCACAATTAATTGGCTGGTAAAGTACGAGTGGTGTGAAACCTCAAACTACACAACCCAGGAGTCCCTTTACCCAATGTTTACTAGGACCCATGGGAACTATTTCTTTAATCGTATCATATTCTCAACACTTTTCCCTGATTTGCGTTCTGATTAGCTGAGATGCTAAATCACTGACCAAATATTATATAAGATTAAATAAAGTGAATGTGAAAAAAACATATTATTTACATAAATGACATCATTTTTGAAATTGTTAATTGCAAAACAAACAAACACAAATTTAACACCTGCCCTTCTGTTGTTTGGTTTTGCACATATATGTCACTGTGTACGTTTATTTTGCACTTTTAGATAGAAACGCCCCAACCCACATACTTCCTTTAACAGAAGAGAGAGTTTCATGTTTTCCCCCAGCGATTTTTACACATTAAAGCTTTCATTAAATCAGGTTCATTAATATTGTTTGCATTTAAATATATAACACTATTAAGAAAATGCACATACACAATCACTTCTCAGCCACTGATCTGTTCTTAACAACTTGTGTACAGGTTTAGTTCTGGCAGATATCATCTAAAACTATCTGAATGCTGCTGTTTCCCCTGATGATGTCACTCCCTGCCCTCTTCAACATCGGCCTCCTTCTCTTTTTAATCATGTTTCTCTTCTCCATCTTCGGCATGTCCGACTTCGCCTACGTGAAAAAAGAACGTGGCAACGGAGGAGAGCAGCGAGCTTTTATGAGAGAAAGACTTTGAGATGTTCTATAAGACCTGGGAGAAGTTGGATCCAGGGGCTTTGCAGTTCATGCTGTCCGATTCTTCAGACACACTGAAAGATCCACTGAAGATCTCCAAGCCCAACATGGTCAAGCTGATCGCCATGGACCTGCCAATGGTACTTGAAGGAGTCTTAATCTAGCGAGAACTTGCCAGCTTTTCTGGTTACATGTTCATCAGAGTGACACTTTTCACTTCCACTGCTTGCTCACTTCTTCCAAGTTATCATGTCCCGGATACAAAGGGCATGTGAGCGTGACACATTTTATAGCTCATAACAAAGAAGTTAAGAATTAAAATTGTTGAAGAAGCCAGTTGCATGAATTCTTTAACAACAAAAAAGGTCGCGTAAAAAAGTATGAATGTAGCATGGTACTTTTAGATACTTTTGATACAAGACTGAATAAATAAATAAATAAATTGTTAGCTAACATGGTGCAGAAGGAGATGGAGGTTTTCTTTACTGTGAAAATTTGCTATGAAAGAAAGAAAACATGCTGGATTGATTTCCCTGTCACTGATAACCCAAATCTGACATCAGATAAGTTAAATCTACACAACTCTTTGTCGGAGAAAAAAATAATATACCCAGTTTTGAATTATATACCTAGCTTTAAAAGTAGCTTAAGTAATAATGTACTCAATGCTCTAAGCTCTGACTTAGCAATATTCTGCCTAAGAGTAGTGTGTATCTATCAAGAATTATTTAGCCATTGATTAAGTAGTTAACTTTGATTAATAATAGCTATAATAATCAGATATAGCCTCATAGTCTTTACAATAATCATGCAGAATTATTAATGGCAGCATGCTAGCGTAATAACCACACTGGGACTGAAGAAACAGAAAAGAGGAGAGATTTATTGAAACATTAGGAGTTACAACTCAGTCAGCCAGCCTATCCAATGGGATCATTGGGACCGAGGGGGTCAGTTGTAGAAGATGGAATCTCGGGATCCTGAGGAGAAGTTGGAGAGTAATCAGTGGGAGAAGTTGGGGGCGAATAGTCAGGAGAAGACTGAGGAATATCATGAACACTGTAAGGCATAGGCACAAATTCAGGAGAAAGTTGGGGAATGTCAGGGGAATTAGGAGATGAAGAAGAGGAAGAATCATTAGAGGAGATCTCAACAGGGAAATCCTCAGTCTGGACGCCTTGAGAGGTGGTGCGTGTCCAATGCCAGTAGAAGGTCTGAGTAGACTGATCACAGGTTGTGGGGTGAAATTGGGTGCTCTGATCAAGACAGACGGTATCTCTCATGATATGGTGAGCGAGGTAAGAAGACTCAGGAATAGAGGATTCAGATAGGTGCTCCAGGAAACCAGTAAGTTCAATGGCCAGACAGGATAGCTGATACTGGCGATAGCGTCGCAGAGCACCCCTGGGACTTCTCCGGAAGATAGCGCGGGCTGACTGAGCTAGGAAAAATAATGGGAAATGGGAAGAGATGAGTGAAGATGAGTGAAGTGCATATTGCGTGACTATGTAGTCAGCAAAAGAGAGCATGTACTAAGGCAAAAGGAACACAGTGTGGGAAGCAGGCCAGGTCACTGTGACATGACAGTGATAGGCAGGTAGAGGAGACAATAGCATTGGAATACTAGCAACCAACAGTGATGAAAAGAGAAAAGGGTATGAGGCAGCTTAATGGCACAGCTCATTTTAAAAATAGTAAATAAAACTTAGATCAAGTAGGTAGAGGGAAAAGTCATCATGACAGAGGAAGAGAGCAAGGTACTTACACATTGTTGTGGAGGGCAACGCGCGAGGTCAGGATGAGCCGAGGAAGCACCTTTAAGAGGTGACGGTCAAATGAAGTGAATAAGGAAGTGGCGCCTATAAGTAAGCGCCAATTTTTTCTAAAAATTGTTGACTTAGCCTAAAAATAAGGGGAACTGGAGAGGAGGAAAATTGACGTCATTGAGGGGAGGATGGTATCAATTTAGGGGCGGTATCGGGACAAATGCGAAAATAATGGGAACTGGGAAACGTATGTAAACTAAGGAAGGAGGGACTAAAGTAGCCATACACTGAATATAATGGGAAATTGCTGGAAATATTTAAATTAGAGAAAAGGAGGCGCCCCGGGGCACCGGGGGTATAAGTAGAGGGGACTTTTTCAGGGTTTGGGAGACCAGCTGCTCTCTTCAGATATGCATGTTGTTGACTGCATGGCTGAATAAAGAAACCCGCTTCTTCTCATCTGTTGACTGAGATCTCTTTTATTTCGGCTAAGTTTTATAGATTGTGGAGGTCATTGGGAAAGCTAAGAGAAATAGATACAAACAAAAATTCCACCCTGTGATATGTCCACTCGGAGGGAGCTCTGAGTTCCGACATCTTGTAGCCACTTGACTAAGAATAATGCAAATGACTTGATTCCGCTCTTATATTACCATTCAGTATGTTTTTAGTATGGAGTAGTTAGCCTGGTAAAACTTTCTTTGTGAGAGTCATAGGGGCAGGGCTGCTGTACCTTAGTCTGTTATGCAAATCATCCCATCCCATAACAAACTAGACATGACGCTAATAAAACAAAACAAGGAACATAGAATAGCCAACAAGGACAGGCACAAAAGGATCCCTATTTATAGGGCTAAACATTAAGACTAATAGGGAACAGGTAAAACAGCGGGAATGAGAACAAAAGGACAGGTGTGGCACAAAATACTCACAATAAAGCAGGCTTCATAGAATCACCTGCCAGTACCCTCTCCAGGCCTGGCAGAGAACTGTCCAGTGGTTCCTGACAGTCCCCCCTCTAAGGTGCGGTTCCTGAAGCGCCTCCAGCATAGCTGAAGGATGCCCCAGGCATAGGCGGCAGGTGTAGTCCAAGAGGGGAGATGAAAGGCATGACATAGTTCATATCTGCAGTCCACAGCGGTGCCCCGGATCCTGGGGATACAGTGGCATCCGACATACAGTATACATGAGACGGGAGGGTAGCGTCTTCCACCCGAGATGCTGAGCAACGTCCTCCACGGAAACTCCATCGTGGAGCGGCGTCCTCGACTGAAGGACTGAAGGAAGTGGCCCTGGAACTTACTCATGATGTCCTCGGAATATATAATATAAAACAAAATCTTCAAACTAGTTTCATCTTTAAAAAGAATTCATTTAGAAGTCTGGATCTGTGTGCTGAGAGGGATAGTGGATAAGTGCAGCTGCTTGACTGGAACTTGGAGAATTCATTTTAGAGAAGCAGAATGAACAGATCAGTAACAGGACACTTGGTGCCATCGTCTGGCTGAAGATTTAAACACAGGAGTGTTTTCTCACTTTCAGACTGTTGAGTTAAACTGCTCGACAGATTGCGTGTATTAATTCATTTATTTGTTTGTTTATTTATTTATTCGTTCATTTACTTTGAAAAAAAAACTAAAAACTAGTACTTGTTTTAGGGAATTCAACTAAACTTCTAGTCAATACAACATTTTAATTAACCCCCCTTTCCCCAGTACACTGGTGTTCCAGTCTGTCGGTGGAATGAAAATGGACTTATATAAAAGACATACAGTGTTGAACATGGACATAACAATAGCTACATTTTTGGCTTCTGGGAAAAGGAGTTTAAAAGTAGATGATCCAGTTTGAGCCAATGTAATATCTCATAACTCAGTAATATCAGTTCATCATTTAGTGAGAAAACCAAGCAAAAATACACATTTATTGTCATTGCAAAGTACAGGTGCATAGCAACAAATCTACCAGAAGTGCAAACAGTAGAAATTAAAAAAGCACAGAAATAAAAAGAAATGAATGATGATGACACAGGAAATCTAATTGGTCAGAATAGCAGGGGAATAATTTTAACTCTTTTGAATTGTAGTTGGATTTGCAATGTGTTTGAACAACATGGTTGCCAGGTCTTAGAGAAATGCCCATCCCAACTACATCTGGCACATTTATATAGGTCTTGTGCAAAAAGACTAAACTAAGTGAAAAGAGAGACTGACTTTTTCAATTCACCATTTTATCATTTCATATTATAGCTATTATCCACTTTTTCTTCTCCTTTCTTTTAATTTTTTTTTTTGGAGAATTTAAATTTTTTTTTATTTTAGATTATTTCCTTTAAAAAATCATCACTTCCCTGCAACATTTTTACAAAACTAGCTGAATTTGGCTTAAACTCATGGATTTCACCCTGGAATAGAAACAGATGAACAAAATACACATATTTTTTAAGTTAAAAGAAATTTTTGCTCTAATCATTTTGCCTTCATTTCACAAATCGCACGCAATTTGGTTT
This sequence comes from Hemibagrus wyckioides, assembly GCF_019097595.1. Taxonomy (NCBI): domain Eukaryota; kingdom Metazoa; phylum Chordata; class Actinopteri; order Siluriformes; family Bagridae; genus Hemibagrus; species Hemibagrus wyckioides. The sequence continues at coordinate 11,761,209 of NC_080721.1, read as the reverse complement.
CACAGCGAGAATCAGCCCATGTTGTCATTTTAGCTTTAGCAAATTTGCTGCCAGTTAAAGCGCAGTCCTCATTCCCTTCATGGTTATTAGGTTCTCCTTGCCACCAGAACCTGGAAACATGCAGAGTCAGAAAATCATGTTTACTTCAAATGTACAGTAAAGCTGAGAATAAGATCTGCATGGTGAGCATTTACCCTGTGGTCGCGGTGGTATTGTCCACCCACATCCACTTCCCCTCTTCAGCGCTGTCACTCAGACCAATCCAAGCCTCACCGGTAACCATCTGACTGAGGTACTCCTGTAACAGCAACAGTGCAATATGTAAAGAATAAAACTGTTGTGGAAAAGTCAATATATCGCTAAGTAATGAGAATGATGACCTGTTCTTCTCGGCTGTTGATGATCACAAGGTCGGCTCCTCTTGATCTGCATTCCTGTCTAGCCTTATTCCAGTCCATGCGCTTTGTGATGAAATATCTCAGACACTGCTGGACTGTATTATCTGCAGAGGGGAATATTTGCAGATTCAGTGCATTTACAGACATTACATTCCTTTCACAAGGTTTCTGCTTTTTTTAATTAATATTTTGATGTTCTCTATTGTCTAAGGGTCTTTTACAGACCTGTAGATCTGTATTTTGCAAAAAAAAAAAATTGGGAACTCAGTATGCATTTTCTCCTCAGCTCAGTTTGTTTTCACACAGTAAAATAAACTGTCTTTTCATCTTTCATAGTTCCTCTCATAGTGCTTGTCCATCATCAGTCAGTCAGCTTATGGCGGCTTTCTTTTTATTCATTATAATTTATTAGTTTGTGCAGGAAAGTTTCATCAGAACATTGTTTAAATTTTTTCATTAAATATTGTCATTTTTAGTTTAAACATTGTTTATATCGACTTGCTTGATAGTAAAGTCATTATACATCAATTTAAAACAGTTGGTCTGTTGGATCAGATGTCTTTCTCAGCAGTCTTTCTCAGCATTCTCAGACTCCATCTACCTCCATTTACCCCAGCTAAAGCCATCTACCTCCATCTACCCACATCTGCCCCCAGTTAAAGACATCTACCAGCGTCTAAATCTAAATCCGTCTACCCCATCTAACTCCATATTATACTCCATCTAACTCCATAATATCTAACACCGTCTACCCCAATCTACCCTAACTCTATATACCTTTTCCTACCTCCATCTTTCTCATTCTACCTCCATCTGAATAAGCATGATGCAGATGATTCTACTAATTTGCACACATGACACTAACATTAACATAATGATTGTACTTTTTAATCAAGTACAATGTCGCCTTGATACTTCCTCATTTAATTTGACACATTAACGTTAATTTCACACAGACTAAGAATTGTTACTCAGTTTTTTGTCTTCCCCGTCACGATTAGTGTCTGTGTAAAATTCTTCTTCCTGGTCTTAGAAGTCAGAAGACAATCTCTGCATTTCGCAATTTCACTTAAACACTTGCAGACTATTTTAGTTCCTCTTTAGTTGGCATTGTCATGCTGCTGGATTGCTTTAACAGCATATTTCTCTTCATCGTTCCTAAACCCTCACACGAATATGCCCATGTGGGTGTCTGTGTGTGATGTGGGCATGAAGAAAGACATGGGACAAGGTTCCTCCAAAAAAAATACTGCAACAAGTTCTGATTAAAAACACCACTGATCCTTTAAAATATTTTACATTTCCCTGTTTCTACGAAATACCAGACTTTTATTTCTGCACAACAAATGTAACACAAGTATGTGCAATCAGCGTTTGCAAGATTTGAAATGAAATATCATCAAGGTCAATGCAGCAATGTAAAATTAGGACCAAAACAAGCACCAAAGTAGACACCAGAACAGAAATAACTTTACTCAATTTAACATTTACTTTAATAATTAATTCACATTAATAATTTGCCGACATTATCGCTTTTGGTCAAAGTGTATTGAGCAGAACATCAACTTTGCCAAGATTAGGAGAGTTTATATAAAACATGCTCCTTTGTCATCACTGGGAGAGCGTAGGGTTGACCTCTTATAGGTTATGAATAAAGTATTAACCTCAGCTAGGGTGAGCCGGCGTTGTCACAGTGGCAAATAAAGAGGGAACTAAACTCATTTCAGCAGCATCATACTAACCAATTCTTCTATTACAATGAACTTAATAAAAAAATGTATTTGTCAGGGTTGGTCCAAAGTTGGTCTGGGTGTAATGGAAATGACTGGTGTTGATGTGAAGTTGATGTGCCGTTGTATAAGAAAGGACCTCAAAGTATCACCCAAATTGGATTTGTTTTCTGGACGGAGCCTAATGAACCAATATTAAACAAATTTAAAACCTTATGAAACGTTATGAAAAATGTTCCTTTGGCTGCTGTTAGGTCAACATTTGCAAGTTTAGGAATAAAAGATCAACCTTGTATCAAGAGTTCCAACATAGACACAGAGATATTTGCTTCCTGGGTAAGAATCTAAATCTGGAAATGCACCAAAAAATGTACAAACAGATGATAGCAACATGTGGATAAAACACAAAGAGCAACAAAAGCACAAAGTAATCAAGAGAAAACAAGGAACAGATCAGGAAAACAAACCAAAGACATGACCAGGGTGTAGACTTGGGTGGACATGGGACTACTTACTCAACATCTTCTGCAGTTTATCTCTCTCTGAGGTCATGCTGTCATACCTGATCTGCAACCGGTCTCTTTCTCTAGTCATGTTGTTGAGTTTTATTGATTGCAGTATAGCGACGCTCAGCAGGAGAACACACAGCAGCGCTGCACACACTGCCATCAACCTGGAACATCTGCTCCATGCTGTATCGCCTCCTACAGTAGGATTTGACACAGAAACAGCACTTTTAGTTGTGTGAGCACATTTAATACATTCCGGAGAAGACAGGAGTTCCAGGGTGAGATGAGAATAAAATCCCTAACAAGCTCAACCTCTCTCTGGATTTTAATTCAATTCAGTTTCATTTCATCTTTACAGAAATATAAAAATTCATAATAAAAAAAACACAACCTTTACAATTTTTCTTTTTATATTTTATCCCTACAAGTCAAGCTTTCAGTCTTAGGGTGAAGATACATTTTGTCATAGCATAATGAATTATTATATAATTTTATCACATAAACTACATATTCACTGTGTGTACATACAACTCACCACTCTGGAACCTCTGTCACCCCATCACCCCCTGTCACCCCACCACCCCCTGTCACCCCATCACCCCCTGTCACCCCATCACATAATTTTATTATATGTATGTGATGTGTTAGACTTGACTGTGTTTTACCTCCCACGCATGTGCACACTGTGTGCTTATATGATAAAATTATATAATAATTAATTGTTATATGACAAAATTAATTTTCAACTTCAGCTAGACTTGTAGTTTTAATCATTTAATCAACTGCTGGCAGTAGTATGGTTTTTTTTTTTAATTTAATTTTTATTGATTTATGTGTTTATTTTGTATTATATCAATGTATTTATTTTTCGATTTTCCATAGTGCTGAAAGTCATATGTTAACTGCTTTATGAAATACAGTAATCATCAATTCCATTTGTTTGTGCTGAAATTGCTCATTTTTCATGATTATTTTGACCAGAGGAACGACACACTGACACTTTATTAATGTCTTAGGTTTTGGTCTGCCTTTTTGTTTCACTTTCAGTCTATCATCATAATCACAAAGAAGACATGGGGGCAGTGTTAGCAGTGTGTTGGCCATCTTGGACAGCTATTGGACAGCTATTCTGCTAAAGATGGCCTCACATGAACAGTGTAAAGAGATTAAAGAAGATTATGGTAAATTGTAGATTATGTAGATTAAGATTATGGTAAATTCTAGAAAGCACAAGGGTGGCTTTTTGATACAAAGGAAAAGAAAAGGAAATGGTTTAGAACCACACTGTCTGGGGTCATCAAAAATAGGCTGAGATCTTTCGAGTCTGTTTCTTCTCAAGGTTTCTTCCTTATATGGAGGTGAAGGTGAAGCATAATTAAAGAATAACACTTTGGTTTCCTGTTTGTTGCATCTCTCTCTCTCTCTCTCTCTCTCTCTCTCTTTGAAAACTCACTTGAAACCCAAAAAAGAAGCCTTTTAGACTTTCTAATCAAATCATGCATTTTTAATGTGAACGATCATATTTCATATCATCTTCCATCATAAAGATGTGAAAAATTTCATACTACAGTTACCTACAAATATGGGCTTCTTAGAAATTTTTTTTTTTTCATCTGAAGTTTTGATTGTTCCAAAGCACTTTGAGACTTCTTCTATAAATGTTAAATAAACATCTCCTTACAAACATCGCATTAATGATAATTCATTTTTATTGACTATAGAATTAAATTCTGTAGAGGACAAATCCACACCTTCTGTTCAATCAGGATAGACAATTCAAGGCACTGTGATAGAATCTTCCAAGTTCTTATATGTGAAAAGTTATCCTTGTATCACGGCACTTATAAACACAGCCATGTGTGTGTGTGTGTGCGTGTATGTTGAAGTATGTATACTGCACCTGAGTGTTGAGGTTCCTGCCTGTTTATGTTCCCGGAATTTCGGGGTTTCTCCCAGTTTACATATTCACATGCCGGTAAAACATCTCTGGAATTGTCCTGCATATCCAAACTCCTGTCTGTTCTGATCTCTGAGGTAATCCTGTGTTACACTCGAGTGTGTGTGAAATATTCTCCTAAAGACCTGGTAGAATTTGGTCTTAAAGTCTACACTACATTATCCAGTTGTCACGTTATAGATGGCATGAGTGTGTGTGTGTGTGTGTGTGTGATATTTAAACACCTGATGGAGGAAGTGCAACTTGGGTGCAGATATCTCTGTGGGCTGTACAGGTGTCATTAATGAGGTTATGAGTGTGCAGACTGCTGGATGTCCCTAAAATTTACTAACAAAACTTTCCTTTGTAAACGCACACAGACTCGTCTCTTCCAACTTTGGCAAACGTTTGTTGGATGTGTGTGATGTATTTGTAATGTGTGTGATATATGTGTGATGTGCTCATATTTTCCCTCACCAATGTTTACACATTCAAGCCATCATTAAATCAGGATCATGGATATTTTTTGCATTTAAATATATAACACTATTCGGCTGTGTTCTGCGCCTGATCTGAGGTGCTAAAGGCATCTGAACGCTGCTGTTTGCCCTGATAATGTCACTCCCTGCTTTTCTTTTTGTTTTAAACATGTTCATCTTCTCCATCTTTGGCATGTCCAACTTTGGCTACGTGAATAAAAAAGCGGGCATCGACAATATTACAGTTGATACATAACAGTATCATATGTCTGTTTATGATCATGATATACGCCAGCTGCAATGGGCCTCTGTCCCCAAATCTCAGCAAACCGACCGTAAAATGGATGTTGAAAATCCGGGCATCGGTGTGAAGGGAAACTCTGGGAATGGTCTTCTTTTGCAGCTACATTGTGATGTCATTCCTGGTGGTGGTGAACATCTACATCGCCATCATTCTGGAGAACTTCACTGTGGGAACAGAGGAGAGCAGCAAGTCTTTATGCAAAAAAAGAGTTCAAGGTGTTGTACAAGACCTGGGAGAAGTTCGATCCGGACGCTTCAAAGTTCATTGAATACAGCATGCTGTCCAATTTCTGTGGAATACTGAAAGATCTGATGAAGATCCCTAAGCCCAACACAGTCAAGCTGATCATCATGGACCTGCTGATGGTCCCTGGGGAAACCATCCCCGGGGACCACTGTCTGGACATCCTGCTAGCTCTTATAACGGAGGAGCAGTCTGTGCTCAAATCGAGTATGGAGGAGAAATTCATGGCGAACAACCCATCTAAAGTGTCATACAAGCCCATAACCAGCTCTCTCGGAAGCAGGAGGAAGTGGCCGCTAATGTCATACAGAGAGCCTACTGCAAATACAAACTCAAGCATTCTCGCAAAACAGGAGCCCACAGTTTTAGACAAAAGTCTGACAAATGTACCTCTGCAGAACAAGGTTGTCTTACACTCTGCTCTTACACATGTGCTCCTTGGCTGTCTAAAACATAGGAATGTGAGGAGCAGAAAATGTATGGGCTGGATGATATGGTGCAAATATACCTAAGGCTCAGTCAGGGGTACAAGCCAGGGTACGCCATGAGTCCACAAGTATCCTTGGGAGATTCCCATCAGGAGGAACCTGTCTATTAGGTGCAGGGGATGATTCTCCACACCTGCCCAGAGATTTGGAACCTCTTGGTCTGACCCCTGAGGGGGAAAAGCTCCTAGACTCTGGTCTCCAAACTAAGGTTGTGGAGACTACGTTGAACGTTCACCTCTGGTGTAATTGGCATTGTCAGGCTCTATTGTCTAATTGTCATTGTTCACTGCCCTGTTAGTACAGTGCTAGTGTTATTGCAGACACACCTCTTTGAAGGCTTATCATCTGCTACATTGTGGTATACATGGTAGCCATTGCTGCGAGTCACATGCCTGTTCTTTGGTCTCACTTTCTGCGTGGTTCCAGGCGGCTAAGGCTTTCCTGCAGACCACATCTCCTCTCCTGGAACCTTTCAGCTGTCCTAGAGGGGCTGTCAATGGAGTCAACCTCTGACAAGTTTCTGACCCTGGAATTCCTGGGGGATGTGGTAGCTTAGTGGTTAAGGTGGTGGACTACTGATCAGAAAGTTGTGAATTTGAATCCTAGTTCCACAAAGCTGCCTCTGCTGGGCCCCTGAGCAAGGCCCTTAACCCTCAATTGCACAGTTGTGTAAAATGAGAAAAATTGTAAGTTGCTTGCATCTGCTTGCGTTGCAGATGCAACCCGGGCTCCAAGCAGCAACTTGTGCTGGTAATCGTCTATGAGGCACAATATGTGGCTTTGTGTCTAGGGATTAAGGCTTACTATTCTAGGTGTATCACCTTGTCCAGCTCTGGCTTGGGGTTTTTCTGCTCCAGGATATTTGTGCTTCAGCAGGTTGGTTCTCTCCGCACATCCATATCCAGTTTTATAACCTGGTCCTGGACTAATTGATCAAAGTTATAATGTAGCATTAACACCTGACAGCTTCAGACTCCCTGCTACAATCTGTGTGGTGTTTCTCTGCAGGTTCTCCTCTGGGTTCTTCGGTTTCCTCCCAGCTTTCCAAACATGCGGATTTGCGACACCAGACATGAACGAAAGTAGCTTTCATTCAGTTGAATTTAATTTTATTTAATTAAGATCTTGTTTCTTGTTTGAGAATGTTAAAAAGCTTCCTGGAGGTTAAGTGTCTCATCTCATTAAGCTGATTGAGTCGATGTCAGGAACTTTAAAAAGTTTATTAGAAGTATTGTTAAGAATTTTTAAAAGTTGGACATGATCAATGCAGATTTATTTAAATATTTTATCATAGAGGAGTTTTTTTTACTATTTGGTCCTGAACTTTCCACTCTCAAAAACACATTAGGTCCACGAGTTTTCTAGCTTTGGATGAATATAATTTAATTCAAGTAATCAAAAGAAGCTCAAGAATAACTTGGCTTACATGGTGGATTGTAATTTCTAATAATTTAACTACATTTTATCAATGAGACCCCCTGGTTAAGCTTCACAGCTTTACAGATCCATTGGTGTAGGATGTTCAGTTGCGATCTAATATAAAACAAAATCTTCATCATAGTGTCGCCTTTGAAAAGTGCAGCTGCTTCACTTGAACTTGGAGAATTCATTTTGAAGAAGCAGAATGAACAGATCAGTAACAGTTCAGTACCTTGGGATCAGAAACTTGATGCCATCGTGTGGCTGAAGATTTAAATTTTTCATGTTTTCTCACCTTCAGGCTTTTGAGTTTTTTTATTTATTTATTTACAAACTAGTGCTTGTTTTAGGGAATTCAGTTGAACTTGAAGTCAATACAGCATCTAAAAGATCCCCTTTCCCCAGTACACTGGTGTTCCAGTTTGACGGTGGAACGAAAATGGACTTCTATAAAATGAATAAGGACTCTGTTGGTTTGAGACATGTGTTTTTCCCTCTGTTGGATAACCTTACACAGAATTTTAGTGGTTAAAGATAACAAAAAGATAACAAAGACATACATGGCTGAATATGGACACAACAAAAATAGCAACAAGTGCAAATCGTTGAAACGGAAAAAGCACAGAAATAAAAAGTAATGCATGATGATGACACAGGATATATTTGGGGAATAATTTTGATTTAATTAAAAATTGTAGTTGGATTTGCAGTGTGTTTGAAGAACATGGTTGCCAGGTCTTAGAGAAATGTCGATCTCAACTACATCTGGTACATTTACATAGGTCTTGTGCAAAAAGGCCTGAAGCTAGCCTAACATGTGAAAAGAGAGACTGACTTTATCAGTTCACCATTTTATCATTTCATGTTATGGCCATTATCCCCCTTTTCTTCTTCTTTCCTTTCATTAGGTTTGCAGAATTTAATTTTATTGATTTTAGATTATTTCCTTTAAATAAATCAGCACTGCCCTGCAACATGTTTACAAAACTAGCTGAATTTATCTTAAAACCATGGCTTTGGATAGGAAAACAAACAGATGAACAAAATACAGATATTGTTTGAGTTAGAGGAAATTTCTGCTCTAATCATTTGCCTTTATTTCACAAATAGCAGGCAATTTCATTTCACAGGGATAATCGGCCCATGTTGTAATTTTATCTTGAGCAAATTTGCTGCCAATTAAAGCGCAGTCCTCCTTTTGCTCGTAGTCATTAGGTTCTCCTTGCCACCAGAACCTGGAAACATGCAGAGTCAGAACATTATGTTTACCTTACAGGTACAGTAAAGCTGAGAATAAGATCTGCATGGTGAGCATTTACCCTGTGGTCAAGTTTGTATTGTCCACCCACGTCCACTTCCCTTCTTCAGCGCTGTCACTTAGACCAATCCAAGCCTCACCGGTAACCATCTGACTGATGGACTCCTGTAACAGCAACAGTACGATACGAAAGGAACTAAACTGACATATAAAAGTCAGTATATATCACTAAAAGACGAGAATGATGACCTGTTCTTCTCGGCTGTTGATGATCACAAGGTCGGCTCCTCTTGATCTGCATTCCTGTCTAGCCTCGTTCCAGCCCATGCGCTTTGTGACGAAATATCTCAGACACTGCTGGACTGTATTATCTGCAGAGGGGAATAGTGCAATTATAGACAGAAACAAGTCCCATTTTTTTTTTTTCTTTGCATTTTCTTTACATTGCATTTTCACCTCCCCTGGGTTCCCATTCACACAGTAAAATGCATTATATTCACGAAAGTCACAGGTCAGTAAACTGTTCTTGGTCAGAGTTCTGCTCATAGTGATCCTCCATCATCTGTCATCCAGTTTACTGTGGCAATGATAGATGATTAATGCTAGCCCAGTCACCGACTGAACGCACCAAATTCAGCAAGATTTTTTTGGTCTTTTCCGGTGCTTCAGTGTTCAGATTGAAGTCCACTCATAGTGATTCATATTCTGTAAAACACACAGCCTTATCCTGACTTTTCTACTAAATTAGATTCAAACTACTGACACTCTATAATAAGAGGATGCTATTGGTGTTACAAATGATTCATGTTTTGTTTAAACCATCAAGAATCATTGCAGTTTTTCATCTGCATTGGTCTTCTCATGCTACATAATATAATTATCCCTACAGCTGTGTGTATGAAGATAGAAAAGCCCTGGACTGCGGTGTGGAAATTAAGGATCAGAGTCCATCTGACTCCCTCTGACTCCATTTACCTCAGTCTAAAGAAGAAGAAGGCTTTATTATCATCACACATACATTACAGCACAATGAAATCCTTTCCCTCACATATCCAAGCTAAGGAAGTTGGGGTCAAACTGCAGGGGCAGCTATGATGCAGAGAGTGCTAAGGGCATTGATCAACTTGCAACAGCTTGGTGGTTCTAGGGCTTGACACTTGAACAACCCAAAGCCTTAAACATTAACCATTACCCACTTGAACCACTACTGCCCCATCTACCTCCATATGACTCAATTTGACTCCATCTACCTTAATCTATCCCCAGCTAAAACTGTCTACCTCCATCTACCCCTTCTAACACCAACTCCACAGAATGCCATCTAACACCATCTACCCCAATCTACCATTATCTATTCCATCTTACTCCATCCATCTGTTTTCCTCTAACTCCATTTACCTCTATCTACCTCCATCTTTCTCCATCTCCTTCCATTGGAAAAAGCATTGGTTTCACCAATTTGCACACATTAACTGTCTATAACAGGGTTGTCCAATCTTATCCAGAAAGGGCCGTTGTGGCTGCAGGTTTTCCACATCTGATTCCACGTGTTTAATTAACTTATACTGGCTTTCAGTAAACTCAGGTGTGACTTCTGTTCAGCTGGAGTAAAATTCTGTCAGCACACCAGCCCTTTGCAGGTACGATTGAACATCCCTGGTTTATAATGAACTAACATGACTAACATTAACATAATCAGTTAATAAAAACTTTTTTTTAAAACTTTTTACTTAAAAGTTTATTTTTTAAGTAAAATATTGGCTTGATACTTCTTCATTTAACTGGATAAGACTTTATCACATCAACGGCACTTTCACACAGGCTCAGTGCTGGTTCTCAGTATGTTGTTTATTTGTGTAAAGTTCTTCTTGCTTGTCTTAGAGGTCAGAAGTGAATCTCTGCATTTCACAGTTTCAGTTCAACATTTGCAGACTATTTTAGTTCCTCTTTAGTTGCCATTGTTTTGCTGCTGGATTGCTTTAACAGTGCCTATACCCTTACCCATGAAGGTGTCTGTGGGGGACATGGGCATGAAAAAAAGCTGTAAAACGTTCCTCAAAAAGAACTGCAACAGGGACTGATCAAAAATACCACTGACCTTTTAACAGATTAAATTTTCCTGTTTCTATGAAATAGTAGATTTTCATTTCTGTATAACAAATGTCAAGTCACACGATGATGTGAAACACAAGTGTGTGATCAGCATGAAGGGTTTTTTTTATGGTATTATACCATAGTGTGTAGCATGTATATACTGGGGGTCAAAACCCATACAGAAGATTATGAACAACAGACATTTGCACTAAATCAAAACTGAAACAGTGGGGTGATTAATGCAGGAGACAGGTCACTATTTGCCCACCATTAAATCAGTGATAGTTCAACGTTTCCGCGGTTTCAAATGAAATATCAAGGTCGATACAGCATTGTAAAATTAGGACCAGCAAAACCAATAAAGTAGACATCAGAACAGAAACAACTTTCATCAATTTAACATTTACTTCATTAATAATTTGCCAACATTGTTGAGTCTGGTCAATGTTTATTGAACAGAACATCAACTATTTTTATGTAGGGTTTGTATGAATCATGCTCCTTTGTCACCACTGGGAGAGCGTAGGGTCGAGCTTGGATAGGTTATAAATAAAATATTAACCTCAGCTAGGGTGAGCTGATGTCATCAAAGTGGCAAATAAAGAGGGAACTAAACTCATTTCAGCAGCATCATATTAACCAATTCTTCTATTAGAAAGAACTTAATTAAAAAATGTATTTGTCAGGGTTGGTCCAAAGTTGGCCTGGGTGTAATGGAAATGACTGGTGTTGTATCAGCATTTGCAAGTCTATAAAAATAAAAGAAGCAAAATCTGGGCCAAAGTTGGTGTTCTGTTGTATAAGAAAGGAGCTCAATGCGTCACTCAAAACAGATACTGAATTTGTTTTCTGGACAGAGCCTAACAAGCCAATTATAAACAAATTTAATACATTATGTAATGGTAAGAAAAGTGTTCCTTTGGCTGCTGTTAGGTCAACGTTTACAAGTTTAAGAAGAAAAGATCAACCTTGTATCCAGAGGTCCAACATAGAGATACAGAGATATTTGCTTCCTGGGTAAGAATTTAAATCTGGAAAATGTACAAACAGATGATAGCAAAGACTGGATAAAACACATGGACAAAACAGATTGGATAGGATTGGATTGGATAACAGACTGGATTGGATAAAACACATGGACAAAAAGACAACACAAAGGGCAACAAATGCACAAAGTAATCAAGAGAAAACAAAGAACAGATCAGGAAAACAAACCAAAGACATGACCAGGGTGTGGACTTGGGTGGACATGCGACTACTTACTCAACATCTTCTGCAGTTCATCTCTCTCAGCATGAAGCTGGTCTCTCTCTGAGGTCATATTGTTGAGTTTCACTGATTGTACTATAGCGATGCTCAGCAGGAGAACACACAGCAGTGCTGCACACACTGCAGTCAACCTGGAACAACTGCTCCATGCTGTATCACCTCCTACAGCGGGGTCTGACACAGACACGACACTTTAAGAAGTGTGAGCACATGTAAAATGTCCCAGAGAAGACAGAAGGTCCCGGGTGAGATGAGAATAAAATCTGTATTGAGACCCTGTACAAGCTTTATATTTCCTCAACATCTCTCTTTAAGTGTAACAATTTTATTTATACAAAGCTTTTAACAATGTCACAAAGTTTTAAATTTTCATTTTTTTTTTATTTATTTCCTAATGAATGATGGTGGTGAAGGATAAACCCCCTGAGATGATATAAGTAAGAACATTGAGAAGAACCAGACCCAAAAGGGAACCTAATCTCCTCTGGGCGACACCGAATAGTGTGTCACAATGCTGAAAGTCATCTGATGACTGCTGAATGAAATAAAGTTGAAGTTGTTCGTTTTCTTTCCCTTACAAAGGGAAAGATTCAGAAAGAAGGGAAATGGTTTAGAACCACAATATCTGACGTCACCCAGATGAGTCTGAAATATGGAGGTGAAGGTGAAGCATAATAATAAAAAACACTTTGTTTTCCTGTTATAGCATCTGTCTCTCTTTTCTTTAAAATCTCAAGTGAAACTAATAAAACCAAAAAAGGAGCTTTTTAGACTTGCATGCATTTTTACTGTGAACAATCATGTTTCATATCGTCTTTCATCATAACACTATGAAAAATGGCATTGAGGAGTGATCAAGTCACCTGCACATATGGGTTTCTTAGAAAAAAAAATGATTTTCTAAACTCCAAAACCTGGAAAGCACTAAAACTAAAAAACGAAGAAAGTTTTGCGTTGAGCTCGATAAATGTTAACTAAACATCAAGCAACTTCACCACATAAATCAGGATGGAGAATTCAACAACGCTGTGATAGAATTTCCACATTCTACATTGTAGCTTATATGTAATAAAACCTATACTCATATTTCAATTTAATTCAGTTCAGTTTATTTGTATAGCACCGTTTACCATTGACATTGTCTCAAAGCAGCTTTACAAAAGAAGAGAAACAGAGAAAGGAGAAAAAAAATTATTAAATTAAATTATTAAACTCTTTTATCTCTATTTTATAAGCACAGCCATGTCATGTGTGTGTGTGTGTGTGTGTGTGTATATACTGCACCTGAGCATTGACGATCCTGCTTGTCTACGTTCCTGGAATTCCGGGGTTTCTCCCAGTTTACATATTCACATTCCGATGAACCACCACCTCTGGAACTGTCATACATATCTAAACTCCTGTCTGTTCTGATCTCTGAGGTAATCCTGTGTTACACTCGAGTGTGTGTGAAATATTCTCCTAAAGACCTGGTAGAATTTAAACTACAGCGGTCTTAAAGTCTACACTACATTATCCAACTATTATGTTGTAGATAGCATGAGTGTGTGTGTGTGTGTGTGTGTACATCAGAGATATATTTAAGCAGCGGATAGAGGAAGTGCAACTTGAGTGTAGATATCAAACTCGTCTGACACTGTGGTGTGTGTCGTGTTGTCTCTGCTGGTTGCAGAAGTGTCATTAATGAGGTTATGAGTGTGCAGACTGCAGGATGTCTCCAAAATTTCTCTCTCTTCACTTTCATTAACCAGACAGAACCGCAGCTGTGTCTGTGTATCACTGTATTCTGTATAATTTGTGCATAAAATATATATATATATATTTTTTTTTTTACGATACAAATGAATAAAGTAGAAAAACTTTCATTAAATGCTGTGTGCTGCTACGGTTTGGGGTTTGTGTTTATTTCTATAAGTGAAGGTGCGGGATTATATTATTGCTAGTTTTTTCTCTCATTTGATTGGCTTCTGTAAGGTTATTTTGGGATGAGGCTGTTTGAGGAGATGTCCAGGGAAATGTGTACACCCTTTACTGAGCTGGACTCACCTGGGGTGTGAATATATACGGATTCATGAGTTGGATTAAACAGATCTAAAACCAATACAAACGTAAAGTAGGTGCAGGTTTCTTCCCTTCCCTTCCCTTCCCTTCCCTTCCCTTCCCTAAAATGTCATGTGAACAGTGTTTTTACTTATTTATCCTTTTAATACTGATCAGATCAGTAACTCTTCCACTCCAAGCTGCCACTGCTGGACCCTTTAACAAGTCCCTTAAACATTCTCCACTCCAGCGCTGTATTTCAACCTCCTAACAACCTGGGATATTTTGAGAAAAGAAAATAACTTCACTGTGTGAGACACAAAGGCTTTTATTATTTGTCAGCTGTAAAGAAATTTTTTCTAAAGTTACTGTCATTCAAAACAATAGAAACAATAGAAATCCTGAAAGTTCCACGGTACTTCTAGTTGAGACTGATAATGAACCTGAGAGGCATTGCTGAGGTTGACATTCAAGAGAACTTTTAATCGAAACTTACCGTGAGAACGTGAGAACACGTTGCTACATGGACGGATCTGAAAAGTCTCTTTCTGTCATCAAGAAGAGGCTTCAAAAAAAACTTACCATTGCTGAGACGAAACATGAGAGGACACATGTTTTGTGATGGACTTGACGGTGACCGGAGTCAAAGGACATTGCTTTTCAAACTCTGATAGTCAGCGTGGCTCACTCTGAAATGGGAGTGAAGAGAAAGGCATGTTCAACACAGAGGAATTTTAGTGTAAGGATATGCGTAGAGTGTCGGAAGATACCTGATCTGAGATCTACAGCTAGGAACAGTTCTTTCCTCTGCTCTGTTATTCTTTTCTCTATCTTGGGGTTTAATAAGACACAAACTGTCATGTCAGAAAATTTGTTAACAAATGCTGACAGAGGAGGGTTCCCCTGGGTCCCAGCAGAACTCCTGGGTTCCCCAGGATTCCCGGGTAAAGGGAATCCTGGGTTTCTGTAGTTAGAGGTTTTACACTGTCGTACTTTACCCGGGGTTAACACTGAATCCAGGCTCTTCACAATCTGACGTTTCACACTGTACATTCCTAAATCCTGGTTTAACCATCGTATTTGCATATTTCCACATCAGCAACCCTGATTGGATAAATCCAGTGTGATCACTTTAAATAACGGCTTGTCTTAAGCTTTCACATAAGTGAGGTCCGTGGTTCTGAACCCGGGCAGGTTTTGTTATCTTTCACAGCTTTCTCATCTATTTTGATCTAGATCATCTAGTCAACCAGACGTTCATTTGATATCCAATTTGCCACCCGACTCTATCTACCAAGCTGGTTTGTTCAGTGTTGTGTCCTGGTTTTCACCTGATATGAGGCTGAAGCTCTGTTCATTTTCCGTTTGGGTGTCTATTGCTAAGCAACTAGCCGTAACATTCTATTAGCACTAACATAGTTTCACACTGTACATGTTCAGCACCGCAATGTGGAGTTTACTCTGTAAAAGGCGAGCTGATCCTGATTCAGAGCAGAGTTTCATAACCCCTGGGAAAAAGCTGTTTTTTTGCTGCTGTTACTTAAGCTGTTCATTACCCCGCTTCTGAATTGCATGTGTGAAACTTTCCTCTACCCAAAAGCGGGGTTTAGAGAGACAAGAACCTGGGGTTAAGTGCAGTGTGGAAAGCTCTACTAAATAAATGTTAGATTATGTTTCATGTCTGTCAAATGCATTAGAATGAGTGCGTTGATGAATTGTTTAAATCCACAATATCCTGGTGTATATGCTGTACATATATGAAGATGGTTCATTTAAATGCAGGTCAGATAAAAACATTTGATGGTCTTAGTGTTCTGCGTTCTTAGATGCCTTTGAGCAAACTGAGTAATGAATACATACAACCCTTAAAAAGTCTACTCCGTGTATATTTTGAGGGTCAGTGCCGTTCCCTTTTGAGGAAGAAGAGGAAGACGCGTGCAAGTTAACGGAGGCAGATCACCCATGACCTCAAGTTCAGTCTATGTTTTCACTCCAAGATGTCAAAAATAATAGTTTCATTATGCGATGCATGCTGTGTTCACCAAAACCAACTGACGTACAAGAATTCCAGCTCCAACCTGAAAAAACACGGAGCAGTAAGTGTCACAGTTAGGCCTATTTCAACCCAATTAATGGTCATTTGGTAACTATGGGCACACTGACCTTATTTTAATACCACATTTCTCACACTGTCCGAACGTTTTTCCTCATATGCCCTCTCGTGCAAGCAATATCTTGTGAACCCTACAAACAACACAGGATCATGAACAAACGTTCATTCTAAAAGCACAATTTCACACCCATTTTCCACAAAACTACATCAATTGAACAGCATACTGTGACGTCATGCATTTATACACAAATACGGACACCTCAACAAAGTGTGGAACATACATACACAATAAAAACGGGATTGTATTTGATTTTATTCCTACCTAAAGAATGCATGTACTTATAAAATGTAATATATGCATATATTATTATTTCATCAGAGGATTCACCAAACAAGCTTAAGTTTTATGCAGAACTAATCAAGTCAAGAAAACGAGGATCAGTCCACAGTAAAACTCTGTAAAACCGATTGTTCAAGAAAGAACATATGACCAAATAAACACTGGACTGAGATGCTATGTTCAACCTATATTTAACCTATGTTTTATATAAGCAGAACAAGGAGACTTTTAAGGAGAGGTGTGTGAAAGCTCTCCAAGTAGTTTGAAATTCTGGTTCAGTCAGATCAATCAGATCAGAAGTAACTAGTAACTAGCTACTTGAGTAGTTTTTTCATCTGATACTTTTTAAGATAACTATTAAGATTGTTACTTTTACTTGAGTAAATATTTCTATAAGTACTTGTACTTTTACTTGAGTACAGATTTTGGATACTCTACCCACCTCTGCTTGTTACATACATAACCTGTTATAGTTTAACGTGTTAGGAAATATGTGTGTGTGTGTATGTGTGTGTGTGTGTGTGTGTGTGTGTGTGTGCAGCTCCAAACTTCCTGCTTCAACCTGTGTGCTGTTTCCCTGCAGGATCTTCCTCTGTGGGTTCCCTCCAGGTTCCTCGGGTTCTTCCCTGCTTTCACAAACATGTTGATTTGTTACACCAGACATGAAACCAAGTAGTTTTCATTTAGTTTCATTTAATTTGATTTAATTTAATTAAGAACTTGTTGCATGTTTGAGAAGGTTAAGAAAAGCCTCCTGGAGATGAAATGTTTCTTATGAAGCTGATTGAGTAGATGTCAGGAACGTTCAAAACCTTTATTGGTAATACCGTTAATTTTTATGTTTGGATTTTTCTTTTGCATTTCACTTTAAAGTGTCTGTTTTTATTTATTTGTTCAAGATTTATTTATATAAGATTAATTTATTTTAAAATAAATTAATCTTATATAAGATTAACATAGGCATGATCAATGCAGATTTATTTGAATATTTTGTCTATTTATTTAAGTAATAGAGACTTTTTTTTAATTATTTTCTCATGTACTTTCTACTCTCAGAAACACATTAGGTCCACATGCTTTTGAGATTTTAGTTCTTGAGCTTTGGATGAATTTAATTTGATTCCAGTGACCAAAAGAAGCTCAAAAATAACATGGCTTACTGGTGAATTGTGATTTCTAGTAATGTAACTACATTTAATCAATGACAGACCCCCTGGTTAAGCTTCACAGTTTCACGGATCCATCAGTGTAGGATGTTCAGTTGCGATCTAATATAAAACAAAATCAGTGAAAATCTTCATCATAGTGTCTCCTTTAAAGAGACTTCAACTGAAAGTCTGAATGTCTGTGCTGAGAGGGATTGTGAATAAGTGCAGCTGCTTCACTTGAACTTATTATGAAGAAGCAGAATGTACAGATCAGTAACAGTGCCATCGTGTGACTGAAGATTTAAACACAGGAGATTTTTTCACTTTTTCTCACTGACAGGCTATTGAGTTAAACTGTGTTACCGATCTCACTTATTTATTTATTTTAGAAAAGTACCTGAAAAGTACTTGTTTTAATGAATTAAGCTAAACTTAAATTCAATACAACATTTTAATTAACCCTTATTTCCCAGTACAGTTCCAGTCTGCCAGTGGAACGGAAATGGACTTATGTGACATTTTTATCCAGCCAATATCTCAACATGAATTTCTTGCTGTGAGTCTGATATTAAATGAGTCCCCAACCACAAATCCCCCTCTCCCCGACTGCCAGAGGGAGCCATTGGCCAAGTATTGAACCGTTTCCAGGTTGAGTTCACTTCCGGGTTCTGGGACTTTAAATGCTATGCTGAGCATAAAATATTGTTATTCATGTGTTCTGACCCTTGCATTGTTTTCTGTTTTTCTGCATTTTGTATATTATTTTGGTTTCATTTACTCTTCTGACTGTCTGTTTTGGTTTCTAGGTTTGTTCCCATTTTCTGACCACACCTTTGTCTTCTGATTTGGATTTATTGCTGTGCCTTCTATTAAACTCTGCATATGAATTTGCTGAGGGATTATTACAGAATACTTTGCCTGCAATGAATCCAGCAGGCCAGCACTACCCACCACAGATACTTGTTAGTGGCCTGCCAGGAGCAGCTCTCCATGTTTCAGGCCACAAACACCCACCTCATTGAGGCCCTATGTGAATCCACTAGGACTGAGGTTTCCGTCTGGATGGCATGGCCCGAAAAATTCAACAGTACAGCAGACTGCTGCTGGGGCTTCTTAAGACAGTGTGATGTTTTCCTCTCCCACCAGCCACAGCTGTACAGGGAGGAGACCTCCAAATATACCGTCATCATGACACTGCTGTCAATACAGGATGCATTTGAATATCCGGCAGGAGGAAGGGGCATTTCCATTCAGATGCTGCAGCTACGACAGGGCGCTGACTCTGCAGCTGACTATGCCATCAAGTTCAGGACGCTGGTGGCACAAAGCAGCTGGAATGATGCCACCTTACATTTTTTGTGAGGGTATACACCCGTATCTTCACAAAGCTCAACTTGAAGAGTGCTAACAACCTCATCCGAATAAGGGAGAGGGATACATGAAGAACCACCTTCCACGCCACCAGGGGGCACTATGAGAGGCCTTTGTAAATTTTAAGGACTTAGTCAGCCACTGTGTGATCATCTACACTGATGATATCTTAATCTACTCTGAGACCTTTGAGGACCATGTGAAGTACAGACTGTGCCCTTCCATCTATTGCAGCACCAACTGTACATCCAATGGGAGAAATGCAAATTCTGATAACCTTTTGGGGTATGTGATTAGTCAACAGGAGGTAGAGATGGACAATAGTAAGGTATGTGTTGGAGCGGCCAGCCTCCTCCATGAGTTACAACAGTTTATAGGTTTCACAAACTTTTACCAATGCTTTATAAGAAACTACAGTTCCATGGCCTCTTCCTTCATTGCACTTCAAATGGAAACCCAAGAAGTAATCTGAAGCCTCTCAAGCCTCTTTCAACAAGCTCAAGCAGAGCCTCGCCACAGCACCTGTACTGAAACACCTTGAATCCAACTGCCCATATGTTATGGCACACCAGACAAGCTTTTCCCATGCTCCTTCTTTTCCCGCACACTGACACCCGCTGAAGCCAACTATGTTGTGGGAAACTGGGAGCTATTAAGAACACATTGGAGAAATGACATCCGCAGGCGAACGGGCAGGTTAAAAGACTGAATCAGGAACTAGGCCATTACCTGTGCTCATACTGTAGCCATAAACAACATCTCTGGAGCGAGTTCCTCCCATGATCAGAATATGCCCAAAACTCATACACCCACACTTTCATGGGCATCACTGCTTTCCAATGTGTCTTGGCTATCAGTCACCCTTGTTCCCCTGGTCCAGGGACCCATCTGATGTTTATCCAAAGACGACATGATGGCGTAGTCAAACTGTCTGGGAGAGTGCCCACATATGCCTCCAGAGGGCCATCAGGCACCAGCTTTTACAAGCCGACCACCAGAGATGTCCACACCCTCCGTTCAAACCTGGGCAAATGGTATGGCTTTCCACCAGAAATCTAAAACTCAAGTTACCATGCTGGAAGCTCAACCCAAGACTCATCATTTATCAACACTTTCACTTATTGCCTTCAACTTCCTCCCACCTACTGTATTTCCCTGTCATTTCCCTGTCATTTCATTTCGTATCCCTCCTCAAGCCAGCACGCACAGCCCCTGCCCTATTACATCAAAATGGCCCCCACCTCCACTAGATATCGAGGGAGCCCCATTGTACCTGGTGCACAAGATTTTGGATTCTCAGTGGAGGAGAGGCCACCTCCAATATCTGGCGGACTAGGAGGGGTACGGTCATGGGAAAACGGTAATGACATTCTGGATCAATCACTCACCACTCACTGAGAACTTCCTGACCACCCCAGACCAATACCATGTGGACAGCCCTGTAGAAGAACACTGGGAGGGGTACCTAGGAGGGGGAGTTCTGTAATAATGCTGCCTGCAGTTTACTCCCACACTCCACACTCCCGGACGCCTGAGGGAGCCGTCACCAGAATATTAAACCAGTTCCTGCTTGAAGTCACTTTCACGTACTGGGACTTTATATGCTACGCTAACACTATGCTAAGCAATTTTGATGTGTTCTGACACTTGCATGGTTTTCGGTGTTTTGTATAGTGTTTGTTGTATAGTGACTGTTGTTTTCTCGATTTGTGCCGTTTTCTGACCATGGCTTTGTCTCCTGATTTGGATGTATTGCTCCACCTTCTTTTAAACTCTGCATATGGATTCTCTACTTCCTGTCTCTGACAGATTATAACATTGGCTTTTAATGTGAGATGTGTGTTTTTCCCTCTGTTGGATAACCTTACACAGAATTTTAGTAGTTGAAGATACTGATACCTTCAAAATTCTTACGAACAAGCAATTGGGGCATCACAAGGAGCAGAAATGGTTTAATATAACCATTTACATTGAAGAAAAAACATTTGTGTGGAAAAAACATTTTTGTTCTAAATTTCAATTCATATATTGCCCGTAGCATATGGCGTAAAATTCGCACCATAAGTATCGTACTCGTAAAAATACACGCAAATCACAGAATTTAACACAAAATTTAAAAATAAAACGAACAAACAAACAAAAAGAACTTGAAATACTAGGAATTACTCGGATGCTTGTTCTTTCTGCGACTTTTTGCTCGTTATTTAATTTTCTCTTTATTCGTGGTTCACTTTTCTGTGTTCTTCTTTCCAAGTTGCTAGTTTGTTATTCCAAAAATCACAACTGGAGTTTAATGCAGATTAGGGGGCAGGGATAAAAGTCTCCATTGGTCCACTGCTTCTCAACCTACTGCCCTTCTCTAGCCAATCAGCAAAGTGACGTCACTGACATGCGACACTGTTACTGTTTGAACCTGTCTTGAGCAAGTGAGAAGATCTGTGATTCCGCACTACTACATGTAATCGATATCAATGTATACGTTAGTATTAACTGTCCAATGAATCAGTTGTAATACAGTATGTCTAAAATGGTTCTGAAATGTCCCAGGTGTTTTGTTCAGGTGTGGATGACATTGCTTTCTTCCTCGAGGAGCAGTGGACCAATGGAGACTTTTACTGGAATGGAAACTAGCAACTTGGAAAGAAGAACAAAAGTGAACGGTGAATAAACAGAAAATTAAATAACGAGCAAAAAGTAGCAGAGACAACAAGCAGTAAAGTAAGAACAGTAAATAGAAGTTTGTTTTTAATTTTTTTTTTGTTTGTTTGTTTGTTTGTATTATTTTTTAAAATTTTGTGTTCAATTCTGTGATTCACGTGTATTTTTTTCTTACGAGTATGATACTTATGGTGCGAATTTGACGCCATATACTAGTAGGATAGGGAAAAACAGAAATACTTCTGAAACACTACAAATTCTTAAAGTCCTGAGTGTCTACTTTTATATGAGCTTCATATTAACCTCCACTGTGGAGTGGGACATGACAAAGACATTCAATCATCAACATGAACATAACCAAACAACTGCAAATTCCATTTTTTTTTGGCTTCTGCGAAAAAGTTTAAAATCAGATGATATACAGTAGTTAGACCAGATCTCTCTATTGAGTAATATCAGTTCATCATTTAGTAAGATAACCAAGCAAAAAGCATATAAATAATAAGGTAATGCATGATGATGATACAGGAAACCTGACTGGTCAGAATACCTGTGGAATAATTTTGACTCTTTAAAATTATAATTGATGTTGGATTAAACAGGGTTTAATCCAAGGGATTTAAGGGACACACCCCAACCACAGGGTTTAATCCAGGGAAAAACAGGGTTTCCAGGTCTCAAAGAAATATCCATCTCACCTACATCTTGCACATTTACTTAATCTGTCCTAACATGTGAAACAGTTTTCTAATTTCCTGGCATTGCCATTATTCCCCTTTTCTTCTTCTTTCCTTTCATTTTTTTGCAGATTATACTGCATTTGACTACATTTGATTATATTGATTTCAGATTATTTCCTTTAAAAAAAATCATCACTGCCCTGCAACATTTTTACAAAACTATCTGAATATGGCATAAACCATGACTTTGACCCTGGATAAGAAACAGATTAACAAAATACACATATTTTTTTTTTAGTTAAAACAGATTTCTGCTCTAATCATTTTGCCTCCATTTCACAAATTGCATTTAATTCAGTTTCACAGGAATAATCAGCCCATGTCGTAACTTTGGCTTTAGCATGTCTGCTGCCAGTTGCAGCGCAGTCCTCCTTTTGCTCGTAGTCATTAGGTTCTCCTTGCCACCAGAACCTGGAAACATGCAGAGTCAGAACATCATATTTACTTTAAACATAAAGTAAAGCTGAAAATAAGATCAGATGAAGAATAAAACAAGATGGTGAGCATTTACCCTGTGGTCAT
Source organism: Hemibagrus wyckioides (assembly GCF_019097595.1). NCBI lineage: Eukaryota > Metazoa > Chordata > Actinopteri > Siluriformes > Bagridae > Hemibagrus > Hemibagrus wyckioides. Next base: position 11,738,150 of record NC_080721.1, on the reverse strand, counting down.
TTTTGTGCCATCCACCCACATCCACTTCCCCTCTTCAGCACTGTCACTGAGACCAATCCAAGCCTCACCACTAAACATCTGACTGAGGAACTCCTGTAACAGCAACAGGATGATACATAAGGAATTAAACTGACGTGGAAAAGTTTGAATATCACTAAAAGACGAGAATGATGACCTGTTCTTCTTGGCTGTTGATGATCACAAGGTCGGCTCCTTTCGATCTGCATTCCTGTCTAGCCTCGTTCCAGCGCGTGTGCTTTGTGACAAAATATCTCAGATGCTGCTGGATGGTATAATCTGCAGAGGGCAATTATAGACAGAAACAAGCCTCATTTTTGATTTTCTCTATTGTCTTGGGTGTTTTAGAGACCTTTAAATTTGTGCTTTGTAAAGAAATGGGGAACTTAAATTGTTACAACATTGCATTTTCTGCTCAGCTTGATTCCCATTCACACAGTAAAATTGTTTCACACATGTCACAGGTCAGTAATCTGTCCTCTCATTAGTCAGATTTCCGCTCATAACGATCCTTCATTATTTGTCAGCCAGCTTACTGTGTCAATGACAGGTGATTAATGCTATCCCAGTCATCGACTGAACAGATGAAATTCAGTTAGAATTTCTGGTCTATTTTTCGGAACCAGGTTGTCATCAGATTCTGTAAAGCTCACAGCCTGATCATAAGTTTTATGCTAAATTAGATTCATCCGCGTGTACAAACTACTGACTCTCTGCAATAAGATTCTGCTGCTGGGGCTACACATGATTAATGTTTTGTTTAAACCATCAAGAATCATGGCAGTTTTTCATCTGAGTTCTTCTCATGCTACATAACGTTATTAAAGCTACAGCTGTGTGTGTCTGTAGATGGAAAAGTCCTGGACTGCAGTCTGAAAATTGAGGATAAGCGTCCATTTGACTCTGACTCTAGTCTGACTACATCTATCCCTGTCTGTCTTCATCTATCTCCATCTACCGCCATCTGACTTAGTTTGACTCCATCTACGTTCGTTCATCTATCCTCAGCTAAAGCTATCTCCCTCGATCTACACCACTTAACCCCATATAATGCCATTTACAACCATCTACCCCAATGTACCATAATGTACTCCATCTACCTAACTACATTTACCTCTATTCCTCGATCTATCTTCATCTACCTCCATCTTTCTCCATCTCCCTCCATCTGAAAAAGCATTGGTTTCACTAATTTGTCTGTAATGAACTAAAAATAAACTAATAAACTTTTTTTTTTTTTTTACTTTTTACTTGAGTACAATATTGGCTTGATACGTCCTCATTTAACACATTAGGGCTTTTCACACTGCGCTTAACCCCGGGTTATCGTCGTTCTAAACACCGCTTTTAACTGCGGGTAAAGAAACATTTCACACCTGTAATTTGAAATTTGTAATTTGCTTTTCATCTGGGGTTATGAAACCCTACTCCAGAGCAGGGTTAGCGCAGCATTTGCAGGGTTAACCCAGCATTGCTGTACTAAGTTTGTTCAGTGTAAAACTGAGCGGTGTTTGCTTGTTGCTGCTGGACGCTTGGCAACAGACAGCCAATCAGAAATTGAGCAGCGAGGCTCATTGCACATCAGTAACAGGAAATGCGTGTTGTGTAAACAGCAGCCGGTGAGAGAAAAGTACGAAAATGTCAAAAGACGGAAAAAAAAAACAATAAACGGAATCCTGGGTTATCTGTAATCAGGTTTCACACTGCTCATACTATACTGTTAATCCTGGGTATTCATTAACAGATGTTTCACACTGTACATTCCTAAACCCTGGGTTAACATTCTTAATTTGTATTTATTTGTCAAATATACATTACAGCACAGTGAAATTCTTTCTTCACATATACCATCCTTGGAGGGTTGGGGTCAGAGCGCAGGGTCAGTCATGATACAGTGCCCCTGGAACATGGTGGGTTAGAGGCCTTGGGCCTTTGGCCTTTGCCCAAGGGCCAAACAGTGGCAGCTTGGTGGTGCTGGGACTTGAATGCTGATCTTCCGGTCAGTGACCCAGAGCCTTAACCACTTGAGCTACCACCGCTTATTCGCTTATCTGCATATTTGCAGTGTCACTGCCACTGATTGGACGAACTGCAGGCAACCTGTTTACACGACTGCGTTTCCTGTTACTGACGTGACATGAGCCTCACTGCTCAAATTCTGATTGGCTGTCTGTTTCCAAGCGTCCAGGAGCAACAAGCAAACACCGCTCCATTTCACACTGAACAAACTTAGCACCGCAATGCGGGGTTAACCCTGTGCTAACACCACTTTTAATTTACAGGTGTGAAAAGTTTCTTTACCCAGGGTTAAAAACGGTGATTAGAACGACGATAAAGCCTACAGGATTCCGTTTATCCGGGGTTTAGGATGACCCAGGGTTAACAATTCAAGTGTGAAAAGCCCTGTTAAGTTTAATTTCACACAGACTGAGTATTCATTCCCAGCATTTTGTCTAGCACTTCATAATTAGTGTCTATTTGTCTAAAGTTCTTCTTTCTGGTCTTAGAAGTCAGAAGTGAATCATTTCACAGTTTCACTTCAACACTTGCAGATTATTTTAGTCCCTATGTAATTGCCATTGTCACGCTGCTAGATTGCTTTAACAGCATGTTTTTATGTCTTCACCATGAATAAACCCTCGCACGCATGGCCATGCAGGTGTCAGTGTGTGTTGTGGGCATGAAGAAAGAAGATGTAAAGTTCCTCAAAAACCAGTGTCACATTGTGCATCGACGAGTGTGTGTTATCAGCGTGTAGGTTTTTTTTTTTATTGTAATAAACTAAGTGTAGCATGTATAAATTGGGGGTCGAAACCTATACAGAAGATTAGAAACAACAGACAGACTTAAGCAAAACTGAAACAGTGGGGTGACCGGGGCAGCAGACTAATCACCATTTGCTTACCACTAAGTCAGCTATGGATCGATGTTTCTGAGAATTTAAAGAAAATATCAACTTCATCAAGGTTGATGCAGCATTGTAAAATTAGGGCCAACACAACCACCAAAGTAGACACCAGAACAAAAACAACTTTACTCATCAATTTAACATTTCCTTCATTAAAAACTTTGCTGACATTGTCAAGTTTGGTCGATGTTTATTGAACAGAACATCAACTTTAGCAAGATTGGGAGCGTTTGTATAAAACATGCTCCTTTGTCACCAATGGGAGATTGTAGGTTCAACTTTGGATAGGTTATAAATAAAATATTGACCTCAGCTAGGGGGAGCCGACATTGTCACAGTGGCAAATGAAGAGGGAGCTTATTTCAGCAGCATCATACTAATTACACTATTAGAATGAACTAATAAACAAATTTAATATCTTATGAAACATTATGAAAAGCGATCCTTCCTTTGCTGTTGGGTCAACATTTGCAAAGTTAAAAAGAAAAGACTTTGGAGAACTTTTCCCATAGGAAGAAAATGAAATACAAGAAAAAGTCTACAGATTACTGTGAGATTATTGTGTAAGGGATCTTGATGAGGATGTGTGACTACTTACTCAACTTCTTCTGTATCTTCTGCAGTTCATCTCTCTCAGCATGAAGCTGGTCTCTCTCTGAGGTCATGTTGTCATACCTGATCTGCAACTGGTCTCTTTCTCCGGTCATGTTGTTGAGTTTCACTGATTGCAGTATAGTGACGCTCAGCAGGAGAACACACAGCAGCGCTGCACACACTGCCATCAACCTGGAACATCTGCTCCATGCTGTATCACCTCCTACAGGGGGTTTGCAACAGACACTTTTAGACATGGTAGCACATATAAAATGTCCCAAAGAAGACAGGAGGTCCCGGGTGAGAAGAAAATAAAACCCCCGAACAAGACCCTGTACAAGCTTTAACGCTTTTATATTTCCTCAACCTCTCTCTTTAAGGGTAACTTCTTAACTGGATTTTCTATTCAATTTTAGAGTTTTTAACAATAGACATTGTCATAAAGCAGCTTACAGACCTATTAAAAATTCGGGAAAAAAATAAAAAGGTTTAAAATTAAAAATGTATAATTTATCCCTGATGAGTGATGGTGGTGAAGGAAAAATGCCCTTAGATGATATGAGGAAGAACCTTGAAATGAACCAGAACCAAAAGGGAAGTGTGATTCTACAAGGCTAAAGAAGGATGAGATGCAGATTTGGGGTCACTCAAATGACCAGGGCAGTTTTTTTTTTTTTGCTCAAATCACAAAAGCGTGTTTAAAACTAGTTTAAGTTGAAGATTAATTTTGTCATATAATAATCAATTATTATATAATTTTATCATATAAACTACTGTCATAGCGGAACAGTACACATGAGCACTTGAATGCAAGACTAAACTTCTCATATGAATCGAGAATGAATTTCAGGCCATGCTGTTACAGGAAAATGATCACCACTGAGGCGGTGATGTGTGTTATGGCTCAACATAAAGCAAACCAACAGCGATAGTTTTCTTCCTCTGATACCACAGCGGATCAATTCCTGATTAAAACTACAGAAGAAACCACTTACTGTATTTGGTTTGTTTCTGACTGACATGGAACACGTTACAAATTGTATTGCAGATGCTCTACATAATTTAATTGCAGATGCTCCACATAATCGAAGACTACCAAAGCAGCTAAAAGACCGACCTTTATTGGTGTCTGAGTTCGGAATTAATGTGTTAGATTTTGGTCTGCCTTGGTAGCAGTGGTAGCAGTGTGTTGGCCATCTTGAATGAAGGGAAATGGTTTAGAACCACAATATCTGGTGTCACCCAGATGAAGCTACACTATATTGCCAAAAGTATTTGCTGACCCATCCAAATAATCAGAATCAGGTGTTCCAATCACTTCCATGGCCACAGGTGTATAAAATCAAGCACCTAGGCATGCAGACTGTTTTTACAAACATTTGTGAAAGAATGGGTCGCTCTCAGGAGCTCAGTGAATTCCAGAGTGGAACTGTGATAGGATGCCACCTGTGCAACAAATCCAGTCGTGAAATTTCCTCGCTCCTAAATATTCCACAGTCAACTGTCAGCTGTATTATAAGAACGTGGAAGTGTTTGGGAATGACAGCAACTCAGCCACGAAGTGGTAGGCCACGTAAACTGACGGAGCGGGGTCAGCGGATGCTGAGGCGCATAGTGCAAAGAGGTCGCCAACTTTCTGCAGAGTCAATCGCTACAGACCTCCAAACTTCATGTGGCCTTCAGATTAGCTCAAGAACAGTGCGCAGAGAGCTTCATGGAATGGGTTTCCATGGCCGAGCAGCTGCATCCAAGCCATACATCACCAAGTGCAATGCAAAGCGTCGGATGCAGTGGTGTAAAGCACGCCGCCACTGGACTCTAGAGCAGTGGAGACGCGTTCTCTGGAGTGACGAATCGCGCTTCTCCATCTGGCAATCTGATGGACGAGTCTGGGTTTGGCGGTTGCCAGGAGAACAGTACTTGTCTGACTGCATTGTGCCAAGTGTAAAGTTTGGTGGAGGGGGGATTATGGTGTGGGGTTGTTTTTCAGGAGCTGGGCTTGGCCCCTTAGTTCCAGTGAAAGGAACTCTGAATGCTTCAGCATACCAAGACATTTTGGACAATTCCATGCTCCCAACTTTGTGGGAACAGTTTGGAGCTGGCCCCTTCCTCTTCCAACATGACTGTGCACCAGTGCACAAAGCAAGGTCCATAAAGACATGGATGACAGAGTCTGGTGTGGATGAACTTGACTGGTCTGCACAGAGTCCTAAGGAGGAGCTAAGGAGGAGCTTTTTAGACTTAATAAAATCATGCATTTTTACTGTGAACTATCATGTTTCATATCGTCTTTCAGCATAACACTATAAAAAGTGGCACTGAGGAGTACTCCAGTCACCTGCACATATGGGTTTCTTAGGGAAAAAAAACTTTTTTCTGAACTCCAAAACCTGAAAAGCATGAAAACACATCTAAACTCATCTGCTGTAACTTGACACTTCTTCCATAAATGTTAAATAAACATCTTACAAACAACTTCACCTTATGAACAATGATTACATTTTTCTGTAGAATACTAATCTACAGCTTCTGACCAATCAGGATGGAGAATTCTACAACGCTGTAATAGAATTTCCCAAATGCTACACTGTAGCTTATATGTAATAAAACCTAACAGAACAGCACTGAGGCCCACTGGTCCCTCATCCAGCGTAATGATGATGCCTGTGCCTGGTGGTGTGGTCAGGTACCCTTGCAGGTCGTCTAGCATGCAGACCACGCTGATGTAAACGGTTTTGAATGGTCTGATGTGACACTTGGGTGCCTCTCACCTCCCTTAAATGTGCCTGGAGTTGAGTGGCATTCATCATTCGGTTCCGCAAGGCACTGTTCACAATGAAGCGGTCACTAACGTGGGATGTGGCCAAAGGACGTCCACTTCTATGCCTTTCTGTGACTCTTCCAGTCTCTCTGTATATCTGTTGCAACCTGCTGATAACACTCTGTGACACTCTAAGCTCACCGACCACTTCCCTCTGAGAACATCCTGTTTGAAGCCTCACAATGGCGAGGTTCTGTTGATCAGTTGTTAGGTGTGGTCTTGGTCTCATAATGTCAAAATGTGAACAGCATGATGAAGAGGACTGTTTAAATACCAATTCTAATGGAACCAGAAGATTTATTGGTCGATTCATGGATCAAGCACCAGTGAACAGTTGGACATGTGCATTCAAAAGTGTAGAGAAGGTCAAATTAAGTTCACCTGTAAAAGTTATAGTGCATTTTAGGTGCATCCTGAAATTTCACCCGAAAGCCGAATATCCTTAACTTTTTGTGAGTAGTGTATATATATATATATGTGTGTGTGTGTGTGTGTGTGTGTGTGTATACATACAGCTCTGGAAAAAAATAAGAGACCACTGCCCAATCTCCAGATGTGAACCCTATTGAAAACCTCTGGAATGTCATCAAGAGGAAGATGGATGGTCACAAACCATCAAGTAAAGCTGAACTGTTTGCTTTTTTGAGTGGTATAAAGTTCCCCAACAGCAATGTGAGAAACTGGTGGAGATCATGGAGCTAAAACACATGCAGATCAGGGTTATTCCACCAAATACTGATTTCTTAATGTTATTTAGCCAAAGCATTTACACAATTTGTTCACAAATGATTTGCATTTTGTTTTATTTGAGTTATTAAAGCTCTGCAAATACTGCATGATCTTGGGTTATTTTTGATGTGTTGTCATTTCCTTTAAATATACACTCTAAATAACAATAGTTATATTCTGAATTTAGGAGAAATATTGTCAGCAGTTCACAAAAAAAATGAAACAAAACTGTTCATCTCACCAATACATGAACCTGGAAGAAAAAAAAAACTCATCTGCTGTAACTTGACACTTCTTCCATAAATGTTAAATAAACATCTTACAAACAACTTCACCTTATGAACAATGATTACATTTTTCTGTAGAATACTAATCTACAGCTTCTGACCAATCAGGATGGAGAATTCTACAACGCTGTAATAGAATTTCCCAAATGCTACACTGTAGCTTATATGTAATAAAACCTATCCTCATATCATTTGTAAGCACAGCTGTGTCGTGTGTGTGTGTATGTGTGAGTGTGTGTGTGTGTATACTGCACCTGAGCATTGAGGATCCTGCTTGTTTTTGTTCCAGGAATTTCGGGGTTTCTCCCAATTTGCATATTCGCATTCCGATGAACCACCACCTCTGGAACTGTTCTGCATATCTAATGTCCTGTCTGTTCTGATCTCTGCAGTAATCGTGTTACACTCGAGTGTGTGTGAAATATTCTCCTAAAGACCTGGTAGAATTTAAAATTACAGCGGTCTTAAAGTCTACACTACATTATTCAGCTGTCATGTCTTAGATTACATGAGTGTGTATGTGTGTGTACATCAGTGATACATATAAGCAGCGGATGGAGGAAGTGCAACTTAGGTGTAGATATCACACTAATCTAACACTGTGGTGTGTGTTGTGTTGTCTCTGCTGGCTGCACAAGTGTCATTATTGAGGTTATGAGTGTGCAGAAGGCAGGACTCTAGACATAGAGGAAATTTACACTTTCTTTTGAGCAAAATGCAGCTTGATTTACTAACTAAACTTCCTTTAGAGGATTGGTATTTCCTTATAAACACACACAGAATCATCTCTACCAACTTTGGCTCCAGGTTTGTTGCAGGTGTGTGAAGTACGTGTGATGTGCTCGCCATGTTTCCTGTTCATCTCACCAATACATGACCTGTAAGAAAAAAACAGAAGAAACTGAATATTTTGCAGTGGTCTCTTATTTTTTTCCAGAGCTAATATATATATATATATATGTATATATGTATAGCACTTAAACTGTACCTGAAAGAAGACATGACAGTGAGTTTTGTTATGATATTCTGCTGCCTTTGTAAACTACAGCATCTTAACACACTAATGTTTTTTTATCTGAATGACTCTTCAGTATCTTCAGACAATTCATCAGCTGTGGTTTGAATGAAAAACTGAAAGTGTATGTGGTTCAGTAGAAAGTGCTAAAAAGTAAACAATTAAAAAGCAACATTCTAAAAAGGTTAAATTACTGAACGTAAGTGAAGAAGAGCAAGATGTATGGTTTTATAGACTATGGTAGATTATGATATCTTCATAGTACTCTATGTCCCACAGGCCTAAAAATGTAAGCAAGTTTTCCAGTGTTTTTGTTGTGTCCATGTTGAGCATTGTATGTCTTTGTCATGTCACACTCCACAGTGGTGGTTAATATGAAGCTCATATGAAAGTAGACACTCAGGGCTTTTGGAATTTGTAGTGCGCTTTTGAAGGAACTCAATGCTGATGCTATGGGGACGCTCCTTGCGGAAACGGTGGTGAAAAACCCTGCTCCTAAGCCAGAGTTGAAATGGTCTCATGTGTAGCAGACCCAAAGGAATAGCTTCGGCTGCTACCACCATGAGCCGAGCACCCTCTGAGCCTGGGTGGCAGACTTGCCTGCATCGTGGCTGAATACCAAAGTATCCCCAATAAGGTGGTTCTCCGAGAGGGAGAAAGCACACACTTCCTATGGTTGAGCCTGAGGCCTAGGGACTGAGACAAATATCATCTTGGCTCAGTTGAGAGATGTGGCAGCCAGAAATTCAGATGCTATGCTTGCCATGAGGTCCCTTGCCTCACTTAATGGTGATATCAAACCCATTTCAGCTCTCCGAGATGCCCTCAAGCACTAAAAGTCTGTGTAAGGTTATACAACAGAGGAAAAAAACACAGCAGTTTATATCAGACTGATGACAGGAAAATCATTCATCTCTTAGACCGATTGAAAAGGTCTAATTCTGAGCACCAGTGTACAGGTGAAAAGCTTTAAGAGAACCACCAGGGGGAGCTAATGTCACTAGTGGTATGTGATCATGACCACACACAAACACTTGCTGTCTTACAAACATTACAAAAAAAAGTTATGCATTTGCCCAGTCCTGAGATTAGAAATTTAATCGATATACCACATAAAATCAGAAGTTCAAACATCTGGAATTTCATTCCATTACAGGTACATGCATAGCAACACTTTTTTTTTTCTGAGACAACATTATTTTCCTAATTTAAAGATGAAATAAACGAATAAATAAATAACATTCAGTCTAATGTTTCAAGTGTAAATCCTCTTCACATCATCTTCAGTGAGACGAGGAAATATTTCAGATGACAGATGATTCCTGGGGGCCAGGGTAACAAACAAGCAGTTTTGTAATACTGCTAATGATCCAGTCTCTAAAAAGTATTGCATCCGGATCCAAGTTTCAAAAAAGAGAGAACAATCACGTACAAGTCGTTTTTTCCCCCCCGCATAAACAAGACGTAATCTGGAAAAACTGGACATTCTGAAGTGTAAATAATTGTAAAAACATTGAAGACAAACTAGAATCTATTGAATGTCTATAATTATGCCATTCTTTGTTCGGAAAACATCTTTAACAATTAATTACAAAAAAAAATCCCAAACTGGTTAAATGAGGAGCCTTGCTGTGAGGTTTATGATCTTGTCAAAATGAATTTTTCTTATCTTAAATCTGTATAAAGCCAGTTTTACACTGCGTGCCGTCTTTTAAGATTATAAGTTGTCACATGGTACAAGATGATCCCAATACAATCTTTGCTAAGATTAAAGAAGATTACTACGTTCTGCCTGCACCATCAATTAGTCAATTTTTCTTCAGAGTGAGACTGAGGTAATAAGGATATATTTTCTGTTCATTAGCATGATTTAGTGTATGTTTTGTCACTGGCACTAGCAAATACACATAGCTGTTGTGTTAGTTAGCTGTCCTTCTACTGGTGGCTTTGAGACGAGCGTCGTCGCAGTGCTCACTCAGACATTTTAATCAGGAATTTCTCACACTTTGTTGTCTTTGGTCTCGGACTCTGAACGCCGCCGCGTTGTGCATTCGAAGATCTGAGTTTACAACCAAAGCAACAAAAATTGTAGAGTGTAAAGTTTAGTTCAGTGCATGAATTGTTTTTCTGTTTGTTTAAATAAATGAATAAATAAGTAAATAATAAAAAAAAATAAATATGTCACAAAGATCCAAAAGTAACACACGCACAACAATTATATTTACTATTAAACCACTAGGGGAGAAAAATCTCCTGATTTGATTGTCCACTTGCTGTCGTAAACGGCCGAGATACAACAGTTCTCATTTGACGTGCTCAGTAGCGTGTGCTGAGCAATAAAACTTTTTGTGTGTTATAAAGTTCGACAGGTTGTTAAACTGGATGTCGCAGGGACGGCAGTATTTGCCATTAACTGCCGGCGAGACCGATCCATTCATACTCCTTTTCAAGCTGGAGATCTCCTCCATGTTGGAGGCTGGTGAAGAAGAGAAGCTCTCTTTAGGTTTCATGGAGATCTCTTGATCCAGGGTACAAGCTGTCATGCTGCAAGGCTCCTTTCCCTGCTTGTCATCACCCCGGAGACTCGATTTTAGAGACTTTATTTTGGGGTTGTCCGTATTTTCCGAGCCAACATGGCTGCCATCTGGCATAGGTTGCTCTTTTTCACCTTCAGTCCCCTCATTTGGGCTTTGCCTCCTCTCATTTTGTGGAGCAAAAATCCCTGTGGCGTAGTCAGCAGGTTTAATCTCGTAGTATGGCCAGATCTGCTCATCTGCTCTGATTTTCTTGCCACCACCTGGATAGCTATCGGAATTCATCACGTCATGTTCATCCTTTAGGGCCAGTTGGTTTTCAGCGGGTGCAGAAGTATTGACACTTTGAACTGCATGCTTGAGACTGAAACTAAAACCATCAGGGGCAGATGCATTTCTGGAAACTTCTTCCATTAGGTTCGGCGCTTTGTTCTCCAGGACAGCACCTGGGCAGAAGTTCTGTTTGTGGCTCAGGTAGTCCTCAACTTTGTTGAAACTAATTTTACACATTGCGCATTCGTGATAGTCCATGAGTCCTGAAACTTTACCAAACTGCATTGTGCATTTTTTACTCAGATCTATCGGGGCATCACCTTCCTCTTGAGCTACTGCGTTACACTTTGAGACAAGAGCTGATTTTGTTACGGTCAAGGAAGCTTCAGGATGCTTCGGAACCAAACCATGCATCACGTTGTAGCGTTGATTAAGCATATCCTTGAGGCTCTCTACTGTATCCTGGGATGTATAGGAGCTACTGATAGGGTAGGACTGAGATGCCACTGGGTCAGGACTTGCCATTTTTCTTCTTTTTCGGGTACGAAATGATTTCTGAACATGTTTGTTGGTCGCTGCTCGTTTTGCAGGCGGCTCATGACGGGAAGCGCAGTAGTACTGCTTGTGCACAATGTAGTTCTCATGTCGACTAAATGTGATCTTGCACGCCTCACATGTCGTCCGATTGTGGTCTGGCTCGTTCTCTGACGTTTTCAGACTCTTCGGGTCTAAAGTGTTGCCGTTTGGACTTTCCTCCGCATCGCCTGGAGTCAATGATTTTTTACCGTTCACTTGAAATTCCTCAGATGCTTTTCCTCCTGCACCAAAAGCCTCAACTAAAGAAGTGGTGAACTGACTAGGTCCTTTAACCTCAAAAGTGTGGCCAGCATTCAGCATGTTTGCTAAACCACCCCCAGTTTTAGGACTGACTGGAGATTTGTCCAGAATGCTGTACTCGTGAGATTTGCTCATGTGCTGCCAGCGGCCGTTACAGTAATGCTTCTTGTGCACTAAGTAATTATCCAGGTTACTAAACGTAATGTTGCATTCAAAGCATGTTGCTCCTTTTGGAACCAGTGCACCGTACATGACCGGGGGGAAACTGGTGCCTCCATGACGAAGCCTGCGATGGACCAGCTCTGACATTTTAGCCAATATTTCAGAAGCCTGTGGGACTGCAGGAAAATCCTGTGAGAATGGCACATGAGGCAGAAAGGGTGGCATGGGAAACGCTGGGGTCATATGATTCTGGATTGGAGAAGAAGCCAAACGAGGGCTGGAAGGCTCTGACTTGACTCTACCGTAAGAAAAGCCAGCTTTGACTCCAGATCCTCCTTCAGCCTTGCTAGCTCCCTGCACCTGTTCTTCTCTATCTTGCTCAGTGTTTTGATGAACTGGACTTCCTTCAATGCTTTTATTATCTGCCGGACTTGCGGCACTGTGGGACTCAGTTTGATTCTCGTTAGTAGATCTGCTATCCAAACCTCCATGTCTGTGCAGCTCCTGGTGTTTTGCTAGATCTCGAGGAGTTTGGAAGGTGAAGTGGCATTGACTGCACCGGAGTCCTGTTTGGGACAGGTGAGTAAGGATGTGGGGTTGCAGGACCATCAGAGTGTCCGCCGTGTAGTCACAAATTGTGCATTTTAAACTGCTTCCAGGGGATGTCTCCTCAGTCTTGAAAGCTGGACAGGCAGAAAAAGGACAAACAATAAATGTGATAGAAGATACATAATCTAGAACTACTGTCTGTCTTCACACAACTGAACGCAAATTAGGTCACAAACTCTACATGAGGCTAAAATGTGGAAAAGCAAATACTTCAGTGTTTGAACATTTAAATCTGGAGTGACAGGACCAAATTTACACTCATCAGTCTTTCCTTATGAACTGAATCACATTGGAACTGACATTTATGGAATTTTTGCACACGCCCTTGTCCAGGGAAACTTGGTTGCATTTATCTCATTTATACACCTCAGCAGCCATACAAAAGCACAACACACTTTAAGTAAAGCATAAAACTTTAGGTTGTTCAGTTATGGCATTTGGAAGGCACCATTATTCAGAACAGTTTGCCTTTATTTAATTTATTTTTTATAAACCTGAGCAGTTGAGGTTTAAGGGCTTTGCCGAGGGGCCCAGCAGTAGCAGCGTGGTGGTGTTGGGATTTTAATGCATAGCTTTCCAATTGGTAGCCCAATGTCTTTAATACTGAGCCACTACTGTCCATAAACTCTATCTGTTGAAGAGCAGCTGTTATTTAAACTTAACCAACACATTATAATCGGAATCGAGAATGTATCCTTGCCTTTCTCACAGATTCTCCCGTTCATCTATCCCATTCCCAGTAGGAACAGAAATGAGAAAACCTGACCTGTCAGTTTAAAGGATCTAACAGAATTGATGCCAACAACACTGATCTCACCAGAGTGTGTGGACAGGTGCATCTTTAGAGCCTGTGGACCCAGGAAGCTCATGTTGCATTGTGGGTAAGTGCAGGTGCGGGACATCTGATGATTGGTGTTGGTCTGTTTCTCTGAAGCCAACTCGCTTTCCCTCGGCCGTCCACTGCAGTAGTACATGAGGTGAGCTTGGAGGTTCCTCTCACTCTTGAACCAGATCCCACACATCTTACAGGGGAAAATGTCTTCTACAAACAATAACAATAACAAATACTGCTCAGATCCTAAGTCCTCTTTCGCAAGAAGACATTGATTAAAAGTTGGTCTGTGCCGATTTGAGACAAAAATGTTCTGCTGTGCTGACAACGTGTTATCTTATTATTCTCACTAAGTCAGAGGTGTCACTCTTCTCCACTAGGGGACCAGTGTGGGTGCAGTTGATCAGAAGCCACACCTCATTCCACCTGTTTATTCAGCTGAGCTTTCAGTAGACTCAGGTGTGGTTCTACTAGGTTGGAATGAAAACCTGCAGCCACACCGGCTCCTTCCGGACACGACTGTACACCAAATTTTTAAAAAAATTTTTTAATTTGCTTGTTTATTTGCCTGACCCTGATAAGGCCACACTCACTGTTGACGATGGCGTTGGGGAGAACTGATGCCATGGCGCCTGGTTGAGGAAGGAGTTGGATGGATGAGAGTTTTGAAGAAACGTCCACCGCACACACTGCGAGTTCTTCTCCCTCAGTAACGCTTCTCGTGGTCGAGCACCACACGTGTCCTCCTAGGAAAATCACAAATATACACAATGCACATAAACACACTAAGCAATCAAACCGAACAACATACACATAACATGATTATACAAAACTACACCGGGACTGGATGAGTGTCGTACATCAGTGTGTAACACATACAGAATATATGAGTACATTGATACTTAAATATGACCATTAATATTATAAGATAATCTAGAGTATCTCAAGGATGTCAATTTTTTTGGGACAGATTAAAGACAGCACTTAAAGTGAGCAGGTGATTGCTAGGTCAGCTTATCTTCCAAACCATAGATATGTTTTGTCCATAGGAGAACACGATGACATTACCCACAAAATTCTGCTACTTTATTTATTTGACAAATCAACATTAAAATATTGCTTAAATATTTATTAAACCATTTCAATTAAGTACATTAACAGAATGTCTGAATATTCTATCGTGAAAATAAAAGCAATTGCAAATAGTTTTTAAAATTTTACTGACTTTTATTGTAAAGAATCTAAAAATCATGTATTGAAGTGGATGGAACATATTAGATTAGTAGTATTAGTGTAGCTGGAATTACTCACATGAAGTAAACTACTTGACACAATGAAGCTAATAAAAAACGAGATATAAATAAAATAAGTACATTTTATACAAGTATCCATCTACGTGTGGAGAAATTAAATTTGTGCAACCACTTGACAGAAAAAAAATTATTCAATTCAATAAGATATTTTGCAGCGTATTAAACAAAACCCAAAATTAAAGGAGAGACAACACAGAAAACAAACAACAAAGATCCTCCTCAGGGCAGAGAGTTTATACGGCAAAAAGTCAAATCTGATAAATACCCAAATTAAAGTAGAAATAAGCAAGTGTCATGCATAATCTGCTTTCTTTTTAATCATATTGCACATAATCGAGATTATTGTGGAGTACACAGTTGTCATAAAAAAATTAGGAAGAGGTCTCGTCTCTCACCCAAAGTTACTGAGGTAAATTATAAGTGTGGTGAATGAAAATCGCGGCATATTTAGCGAAGACACACACAGTGCGGTGCAGTGCAGCGCTCCCAGCTCATAGCTCGCTTGTCTCTGAAGTGATGAGAAAACAAGCGAGGGGACGATACAGCGTGTGTTGTTTTTGTCCATCCTCCAGAAAAAAGGGAAACGGACATCTTGGATAGAAGCGCGGCGTTATCTAATTGAGGTGCCGAAGGATGAAACGTTCCACGGGAGTCCTTAAGAACAAACTCATTAGCGTGGCGAAAAAGGGAAGAAGAGCGCTTTGTGGCTGAGATAACATTTATCTCAGTAAATGACGGGCTCTCTGTCTGCCTTCATCTTCCATTAAGGGGATTAAAGTTTTAAAATATGACTATTTACAAAAGTCTGGAGGGAGAGATAACGAGCCCAAGCATGATACGACGCCTCTAAACGCTGGAATTAGGACACGTGCTAATTAGGCTGTTGGACAATGGAAATGAAGCTCGCGTGCTGCTGCTGTTCAAAGACGCGTTTGTGTTCCGACAACGTGTCAAACAATTATAAATGTAAAAAAAAAAAAAAAAAAAGTGACCCAGACTGGGTTTGTGTTCTGGTTTAGTTAAAAATGTTCAGATTTGGAATTGTCAGCTGTGTAGCGATGCAACTTTAACATCTGTTTATGAAGTCCAGGCTTCTTGTTATCTCGCTGAGGAATTTAAATTGGTCAACACGCGGAGTTGTGCAAAACGAGCAACTTGTTACTGAGAAACCAAAAAGTTTTGCCATCATGAAGACAGATATGGGGTCTGAGAAGATCAAGAAGAGGCACTGAAGGGTCACAGGCACCCTACTGTTATTCTGCCATTTCTCCCTGTTCCTCTTCTATGGCTTGGGTGTCTATGGCAGTCCATAGAACCTTCTGGAAAATGTTATGAACTTTGGCTCACTGATTGAGGAGAGTCTAGGGAACATTCAGACCACAGTAGGGCAAAGTGCTGCCAATGCTCTAGCGCCACCATGGGGTAAAATTTCAGAGAGATCTTAAAGAAAGCATTTGAAGCTTCTCTGAGATTTTTTTTGAGATGAGATGAGAGCGACAGATAGATAGAGCGAGAGAGATGAGATTTGATGAGAGATTTGAGATATGAAATGAGGGATGAGATGAGAAATAGATGATGAAGATTATGATGATGATGATGATGATGATGTTTTGTTGTCTCTGATGCATTTAAGCACATGACAGCCACCTCCCTGCTATGGAAATATGACGAAACAACACAATAACAATCAGGACAATTTATCCCTTAATCACAAAAATGTTTCATTTCTTGATAAATGATAAAATATAAAAATGTTAAAAAGGCCCGAACGAACTGTTGCATTTTAGAGACTTTGTTATCTCGTCTTGTAGCGTAATGATTAGCTCTCAGAGCACTCGCGCGCTTGTCTCCTCCTCATCGACCCAGCTCTGGGC
The DNA here is from genome assembly GCF_019097595.1 of Hemibagrus wyckioides. Taxonomy (NCBI): domain Eukaryota; kingdom Metazoa; phylum Chordata; class Actinopteri; order Siluriformes; family Bagridae; genus Hemibagrus; species Hemibagrus wyckioides. The sequence goes on along the minus strand of NC_080721.1, from coordinate 11,721,344 downwards.
TCAGTCTTACACCCAAAGGCTTTATGGGTAATCAAACTGAACTTTAAACTTCAGATCTGCTAAGATCAGTGCGAAAAAAAGTATAAAACCAAAACATATTGAGCATTTTTCCTCCCTCCCTCACACACACACACACACACACACACACACTGAACCAGGATCGTTCACTAATTTATTCTCACCTCTGCATTTTATTCCTGTGAATCAACAGAAAAGAGGGAAATTTTCTGACGCATCAGAAACCCTTTAATTCTCCACACTAAAAAAAAAAACCCAACTAAAACCAATTACGGCTTTTCAGAAATAATTACTTCTAACCCTTTTCCTTTTCATTTCCATTTTCAGGAACATAATTGTACTCCTTGATGTCGGCATCCGGTGCTACTAAAGCCGCTAAAACCTTTTTCCTTTATGGAAACGTTTGCTGTTTTTAATCCGCTGAACACACCTCCGTCACTGGCACGGGATCAAGACACGCTTTTAACCAACCGCAAATCACTTCACCTTTCTGTATCCTACAACAAAACACAGTGTGCTTTTCTATAATTCATTAATCAAATAAAAAATATCTCATACCATTAGAGGTTTTATTTATTACAGAATGACACATCATTTTGAAATGAAAAAGTTCTCACTTAATTTACAGCAGCAATAAACATTCTTTCCTTCATAAACCTTTCTTTTTTCTTTTTCCTGAAATGAAAACTCTGATGAAAAGTTTTTTACCACTGCAGACTCTTTCAATTAACATCTCCACTCCACATTCTGTCAATTATCAGACCTGGGGTAAGTAACACATCAAGGATGCTGTCATAACACCCCAGATAAAGAGCTTAAACTTTTGCCTTCAGCTGGAAGTGTGAGTGTATAAATATATAAACTAACTCTACACATCCGTCCGTCTGTCTGTCCATCACACTACAGGGTGTGTGAGTAAGATTCTCAACACGGCAAACACACAGCGGCTTGAGCCTCTAAATCAAAGAGCCACACCATCTGCCCCATCTGCCCCGTCTGCCCCTCACACCTGTGTCCTATTGATGCACACTACATCAAACACACTCTCTCTTTCTCTCCCTCTCTTTCTCTCTCTCTCTCTCTCTCTCTCTCTCTCTCTGAGGCTCGGCCAGTCGTCTGTCGGAGACAGGAAGTTGATGAAGGGCAGATGCTGTGATGTGTAAATCTGAATCCACATCCTCGCTCTCTAATTTCACATTTTTTGCATTTTTATAGCTTTGAAGTTTTTTATTTACTTAAATAAATTTTATTTACTTATTTATATATTTTCTTAACTTCTTCTCTTTCTGAAATCAGACTCTTCCACTTTTTTGTTCTTTTCTGCTTTTTATCAGTTCTTCATTGTCTTTTTTGTTCATTCATTTTCTCCGTTTTATCTTCCCTCCCTCTGTTCTCTTTTTTCTCATGTTTCTCTCTGCCCCTACATATTTTTTTATTTCTCTCTCTCTCTCTCTCTCTAAGCCATTTGACCGCTATAGTGATGACCTTCGACCTTGATCTGAGTTCGCCGATAAGCTTTTTTGATTGATATGTCAGCACATCAGAGGCTCCACTAGAAAGAATGGAAGAAATAAGGAAGGATGCTCTCTCTCTCTGTCTCTCTCTCTCTTTCTCTCTCACACACACACACCGCTGCTACTTGGCCAAGTTACCCCCCCCCTTTCCTCCTCCCCTTCCTCCTCCTCCTCCTCCCCCTGAGCTGGTCTTAATGAATCGAGTCTCGAGCTGTTTATTAAACGATGGAATTTGGCGTTTGTGCGCGTGAGGAATGTTATCAGGCCAAAAACAATCCTGCCTGTGGTTTCACCCACATTAGCCACAGCTTTTTAAAAATCCAGAAGTTTTCTTATCGAGCGTGACACCTGCATCTCCGAATGGCACTTCCCTCGTTCATTGGCATGTATTTGGGTGAACAGACTCCAAGGTGCTTTGTGGAGATTAAGAGAGAGAGAGAGAGAGAGACAGAGAGAAAGAAAGGGGGGAGAGAGAATGAAGGCTTATTTTATCATTTAGTGAGTCTGGACTGCATCCAGAAGTTTTTTTTGTCTTGTTGTTGTAATTAGAAAGCCTTTTAAGTGATAACAGCTGCTGGAGAATATGAATATGGAGAGAAGTGAGCCAGTTTTGCTGAAGATAGACAGACTCACCCCCTCCTCCCTCCATCTCTCACACCATCCCCACCGCTGTATTGTGTTTATTACACCCAGGCCGTCTCTTCAGATTTTATTACAACACAACCGCAGTGTTTGTGTATTAAACAATACTAATAATACACAAACTGCTGCTGTGATCATATAGACGTTCCTCTGCTCACCTCATTACCATGTACATAGACATACACCACTCATCACCGTGTACATAGACATACACCACTCATCACCTTATACATAGACATACACCACTCATCACCTTATACATAGACATACACCACTCATCACCGTGTACATAGACATACACCACTCATCACCTTATACATAGACATACACCACTCATCACCGTGTACATAGACATACACCACTCATCACCTTATACATAGACATACACCACTCATCACCTTATACATAGACATACACCACTCATCACCGTGTACATAGACATACAACACTCATCACCGTGTACATAGACATACACCACTCATCACCTTATACATAGACATACACCACTCATCACCTTATACATAGACATACACCACTCATCACCGTGTACATAGACATACAACACTCATCACCGTGTACATAGACATACACCACTCATCACCTTATACATAGACATACACCACTCATCACCGTGTACATAGACAAACACCACTCATCACCTTATACATAGACATACACCACTCATCACCTTATACATAGACATACACCACTCATCACCTTATACATAGACATACACCACTCATCACCGTGTACATAGACATACAACACTCATCACCGTGTACATAGACATACAACACTCATCACCGTGTACATAGACATACACCACTCATCACCTTATACATAGACATACACCACTCATCACCTTATACATAGACATACACCACTCATCACCTTATACATAGACATACACCACTCATCACCTTATACATAGACATACACCACTCATCACCTTATACATAGACATACACCACTCATCACCGTGTACATAGACATACACCACTCATCACCTTATACATAGACATACACCACTCATCACCTTATACATAGACATACACCACTCATCACCGTGTACATAGACATACACCACTCATCACCTTATACATAGACATACACCACTCATCACCTTATACATAGACATACACCACTCATCACCGTGTACATAGACATACAACACTCATCACCTTATACATAGACATACACCACTCATCACCTTATACATAGACATACACCACTCATCACCATGTACATAGACATACACCACTCATCACCGTGTACATAGACATACACCACTCATCACCTTATACATAGACATACACCACTCATCACCTTATACATAGACATACACCACTCATCACCTTATACATAGACATACACCACTCATCACCGTGTACATAGACATACAACACTCATCACCTTATACATAGACATACACCACTCATCACCTTATACATAGACATACACCACTCATCACCTTATACATAGACATACACCACTCATCACCTTATACATAGACATACACCACTCATCACCGTGTACATAGACATACACCACTCATCACCTTATACATAGACATACACCACTCATCACCGTGTACATAGACATACACCACTCATCACCTTATACATAGACATACACCACTCATCACCTTATACACAGACATACACCACTCATCACCTTATACACAGACATACACCACTCATCACCTTATACATAGACATACACCACTCATCACCGTGTACATAGACATACACCACTCATCACCTTATACATAGACATACACCACTCATCACCGTGTACATAGACATACAACACTCATCACCTTATACATAGACATACACCACTCATCACCTTATACATAGACATACACCACTCATCACCTTATACATAGACATACACCACTCATCACCTTATACATAGACATACACCACTCATCACCGTGTACATAGACATACAACACTCATCACCTTATACATAGACATACACCACTCATCACCTTATACATAGACATACACCACTCATCACCTTATACATAGACATACACCACTCATCACCGTGTACATAGACATACACCACTCATCACCTTATACATAGACATACACCACTCATCACCGTGTACATAGACATACACCACTCATCACCGTGTACATAGACATACACCACTCATCACCTTATACATAGACATACACCACTCATCACCGTGTACATAGACATACACCACTCATCACCTTATACATAGACATACACCACTCATCACCGTGTACATAGACATACACCACTCATCACCTTATACATAGACATACACCACTCATCACCTTATACATAGACATACACCACTCATCACCTTATACATAGACATACACCACTCATCACCTTATACATAGACATACACCACTCATCACCTTATACATAGACATACACCACTCATCACCGTGTACATAGACATACACCACTCATCACCGTGTACATAGACATACACCACTCATCACCGTGTACATAGACATACACCACTCATCACCGTGTACATAGACATACACCACTCATCACCTTATACATAGACATACACCACTCATCACCTTATACATAGACATACACCACTCATCACCGTGTACATAGACATACACCACTCATCACCTTATACATAGACATACACCACTCATCACCTTATACATAGACATACACCACTCATCACCTTATACATAGACATACACCACTCATCACCTTGTACATAGACAAACAACACACATCCCCGGGTACAAAGACATACACCAATCATCACCTTATACATAGACATACACCACTCATCACCTTATACATAGACATACACCACTCATCACCTTTATACATAGACATACACCACTCATCACCGTGTACATAGACATACACCACTCATCACCTTATACATAGACATCCACCACTCATCACCTTATACATAGACATACACCACTCATCACCTTATTCATAGACATACAACACTCATCACCTTATACATAGACATACACCTCTCATCACCTTATACATAGACATACACCACTCATCACCGTGTACATAGACAAACACCACTCATCACCTTATACATAGACATACACCACTCATCACCTTATACATAGACATACACCACTCATCACCTTATACATAGACATACACCACTCATCACCTTATACATAGACATACACCACTCATCACCGTGTACATAGACATACACCACTCATCACCGTGTACATAGACATACACCACTCATCACCGTGTACATAGACATACACCACTCATCACCTTATACATAGACATACACCACTCATCACCTTATACATAGACATACACCACTCATCACCGTGTACATAGACATACACCACTCATCACCTTATACATAGACATACACCACTCATCACCGTGTACATAGACATACACCACTCATCACCTTATACATAGACATACACCACTCATCACCTTATACATAGACATACACCACTCATCACCTTATACATAGACATACACCACTCATCACCGTGTACATAGACATACACCACTCATCACCTTATACATAGACATACACCACTCATCACCGTGTACATAGACATACACCACTCATCACCTTATACATAGACATACACCACTCATCACCTTATACATAGACATACACCACTCATCACCTTATACATAGACATACACCACTCATCACCGTGTACATAGACATACACCACTCATCACCGTGTACATAGACATACACCACTCATCACCTTATACATAGACATACACCACTCATCACCGTGTACATAGACATACACCACTCATCACCTTATACATAGACATACACCACTCATCACCTTATACATAGACATACACCACTCATCACCTTATACATAGACATACACCACTCATCACCTTATACATAGACATACACCACTCATCACCTTATACATAGACATACACCACTCATCACCGTGTACATAGACATACACCACTCATCACCTTATACATAGACATACACCACTCATCACCGTGTACATAGACATACACCACTCATCACCTTATACATAGACATACACCACTCATCACCGTGTACATAGACATACACCACTCATCACCTTATACATAGACATACACCACTCATCACCTTATACATAGACATACACCACTCATCACCTTATACATAGACATACAACACTCATCACCTTATACATAGACATACACCACTCATCACCTTATACATAGACATACAACACTCATCACCTTATACATAGACATACACCACTCATCACCTTATACATAGACATACACCACTCATCACCTTATACATAGACATACACCACTCATCACCGTGTACATAGACATACACCACTCATCACCTTATACATAGACATACACCACTCATCACCTTATACATAGACATACACCACTCATCACCTTATACATAGACATACACCACTCATCACCTTATACATAGACATACACCACTCATCACCTTATACATAGACATACACCACTCATCACCTTATACATAGACATACACCACTCATCACCTTATACATAGACATACACCACTCATCACCGTGTACATAGACATACACCACTCATCACCTTATACATAGACATACACCACTCATCACCTTATACATAGACATACACCACTCATCACCGTGTACATAGACATACACCACTCATCACCGTGTACATAGACATACACCACTCATCACCGTGTACATAGACATACACCACTCATCACCTTATACATAGACATACACCACTCATCACCTTATACATAGACATACACCACTCATCACCTTATACATAGACATACACCACTCATCACCTTATACATAGACATACACCACTCATCACCGTGTACATAGACATACACCACTCATCACCTTATACATAGACATACACCACTCATCACCTTATACATAGACATACACCACTCATCACCTTATACATAGACATACACCACTCATCACCGTGTACATAGACATACACCACTCATCACCTTATACATAGACATACACCACTCATCACCTTATACATAGACATACACCACTCATCACTTTATACATAGACATACACCACTCATCACCATGTACATAGACATACACCACTCATCACCGTGTACATAGACATACACCACTCATCACCGTGTACATAGACATACACCACTCATCACCTTATACATAGACATACACCACTCATCACCGTGTACATAGACATACACCACTCATCACCGTGTACATAGACAAACACCACTCATCACCGTGTACATAGACAAACACCACTCATCACCTTATACATAGACATACACCACTCATCACCTTATACATAGACATACACCACTCATCACCTTATACATAGACATACACCACTCATCACCGTGTACATAGACATACACCACTCATCACCGTGTACATAGACATACACCACTCATCACCTTATACATAGACATACACCACTCATCACCTTATACATAGACATACACCACTCATCACCTTATACATAGACATACACCACTCATCACCGTGTACATAGACATACACCACTCATCACCTTATACATAGACATACACCACTCATCACCGTTGTACATAGACATACACCACTCATCACCTTATACATAGACATACACCACTCATCACCTTATACATAGACATACACCACTCATCACCGTGTACATAGACATACACCACTCATCACCTTATACATAGACATACACCACTCATCACCTTATACATAGACATACACCACTCATCACCGTGTACATAGACATACACCACTCATCACCTTATACATAGACATACACCACTCATCACCTTATACATAGACATACACCACTCATCACTTTATACATAGACATACACCACTCATCACCGTGTACATAGACATACACCACTCATCACCGTGTACATAGACATACACCACTCATCACCTTATACATAGACATACACCACTCATCACCTTATACATAGACATACACCACTCATCACTTTATACATAGACATACACCACTCATCACCTTATACATAGACATACACCACTCATCACCTTATACATAGACATACACCACTCATCACCTTATACATAGACATACACCACTCATCACCTTATACATAGACATACACCACTCATCACTTTATACATAGACATACACCACTCATCACCGTGTACATAGACATACACCACTCATCACCGTGTACATAGACATACACCACTCATCACCGTGTACATAGACATACACCACTCATCACCGTGTACATAGACATACACCACTCATCACCTTATACATAGACATACACCACTCATCACCTTATACATAGACATACACCACTCATCACCGTGTACATAGACATACAACACTCATCACCTTATACATAGACATACACCACTCATCACCTTATACATAGACATACACCACTCATCACCTTATACATAGACATACACCACTCATCACCTTATACATAGACATACACCACTCATCACCTTATACATAGACATACACCACTCATCACCGTGTACATAGACATACACCACTCATCACCTTATACATAGACATACACCACTCATCACCTTATACATAGACATACACCACTCATCACCGTGTACATAGACATACACCACTCATCACCGTGTACATAGACATACACCACTCATCACCTTATACATAGACATACACCACTCATCACCTTATACATAGACATACACCACTCATCACCTTATACATAGACATACACCACTCATCACTTTATACATAGACATACACCACTCATCACCTTATACATAGACATACACCACTCATCACCGTGTACATAGACATACACCACTCATCACCTTATACATAGACATACACCACTCATCACCTTATACATAGACATACACCACTCATCACCTTATACATAGACATACACCACTCATCACCTTATACATAGACATACACCACTCATCACCGTGTACATAGACATACACCACTCATCACCGTGTACATAGACATACACCACTCATCACCTTATACATAGACATACACCACTCATCACCTTATACATAGACATACACCACTCATCACCTTATACATAGACATACACCACTCATCACCTTATACATAGACATACACCACTCATCACCTTATACATAGACATACACCACTCATCACCTTATACATAGACATACACCACTCATCACCGTGTACATAGACATACACCACTCATCACCGTGTACATAGACATACACCACTCATCACCTTATACATAGACATACACCACTCATCACCTTATACATAGACATACACCACTCATCACCTTATACATAGACATACACCACTCATCACCGTGTACATAGACATACACCACTCATCACCGTGTACATAGACATACACCACTCATCACCGTGTACATAGACATACACCACTCATCACCGTGTACATAGACATACACCACTCATCACCGTGTACATAGACATACACCACTCATCACCGTGTACATAGACATACACCACTCATCACCGTGTACATAGACATACACCACTCATCACCGTGTACATACAGCACTACACAGCTGTAGCTAGTCTTAATGACCTGCACCTCCAAAAAATACTTTGGAAAATTAAGATGACAAATCTGGCAAGAGAAGAAAATGATAAAACATGCGGATAGAAGGATCATGATAGTGATAGTGATGATGATGATGATGATGATGATGATGAGTGTGTGTGAGAGGGACTTCATCTTTTCCAAACATTCATTTAGTAAATAGCGGCAGTGTCTCCGTGAAGGATTTGACTCGGTGACTGACACTCCATGCAAATCAGCTTATTATCTCAGCTAACAGATCGTCCCTCAGCTCACTGCCTCACGTTTCTATCCATTCGATTATTCTCCTACAAAACCTTAGCGTTTTCATCCCGTTAGTTCGTCAGTGACGTCAATCCCAAACAATTTCTTTCGTTTTTTTTTCTTTAATCTCGGCATATACAGCATCACGGCTCAGGATGCTCTCTTTTTTCCAGGTAATGGGATAGACGACGAGAGCGAGGAAGAAGGAAGGAGGAAGGGAGCGATGCCCCCTCGAGCGGGCGGTTCTGCAGGGACAGGATTATACGCTAGCTTCCAGCACTGCTCTCGATTGGTTTCAGGGGAAAAAAAAAAAACTCAATTAAACTTCTCCAGCAAATTTGTCTATCGAACAGAAGTTCCTCCAGCATGAGCATTATATTCCAATCGCATTCGCCCTTTAAAATGTTTTTATTTTCTTAAGCTAAAAAAAATGTTCCAAAGAAAAGCAAAGTGTGACTTTATAAACATGACACCTCGCTGCCTTGTAGCTCCGCCCCTATTCTGCTATGTAAACAAAGCTGCAAGTGTCTTCATTCACACCTCGGGTAAATAAGTTAATCATCCAGGTTCTTGAAGTGCACTATTACTTCTTTTTATTGTTGGAGTAAACACACGACTATTTACAATAACGTAAGAACAAAATTTGGACCGCAGCTCATTCTCACATCCTACATTCGTTATCTTCTGACTGTCCAACCAAAATCCAGCAGGAAACAACGCCACAAAATGCTGCTTTTCTGGTTAGTTTCTATACTGGAACATAGTATACTAAATAATTAACACCTTTTAAACGCTAGAATACATGGAACCCCATCAGGTTTTACACCTCGTATTCTAGAGAAGGTTTAGGTGAAATCACCAGAGCAAGCCTAATCTTTGCTTACAGGTTTAGTGTCTTAACCACTAATCACTTCTTTAGCAAGCGACTAAACATCCAACAGCAGAATATGATCTCTTTTTGTAGCTCAGTATCTGTGCCTGCTACAGGAAAACACTGCTCCTTGCTAGACGAAACTCTGTTTGCACAAAATCAAGTAAACTCCATCACATTCGTAGGAGCTGAAAATGTTTCAAAACACCAGGTGAGGGGTGTCATGTTCTTGTGATTTCACCAATTCAGGATTTAAAAAACTTAGCAAGTCTAATAAATAAAAAAAAAGCAGAAATCCTGGAGAGACTGATCAAACTTTCTTCCAATCACACAGCATGAGTCTCATACAAGACCCCGGGTTAACCACAGCATCGTCCCTTTTCACTCCACTTACAAACCACTCGATCTAGACACACAGGAAGTGAGAGTATGATCAGGTTCGGAGGAGCGACAGCCAGAGCGAAAGGCGATAAATCCGAGCCCAGATGATGAGGTCTACTCTATCTAATGACCGGAATGAAGTGAAGCTTCAGCCCTTTAATCCTCGTCACCTCCTCATCCCTTCATCCGGCGTGATCAAACCCGGGATTTACGACACCTCGTGGCATCCGGCAGCTCCGTAATCTCACGCATTCCCTCCTCCCTGCGTCCTGACACTTCCAGCGTGACAGTCACTCGAGATAAGGAGGAACGGCTCGGGTTGGAGTGAGAACACACGCTTAACCGTTTTACCTCTTTCTGCTTCCACCAGTCAGGAGTTTTCTAGTGTCTCTGTGTCAACCGAATCGTCAGAGACAACACAAATGTCCTAGAAAGTTATTAGGTTGCACCATTAATTCTAAATATATTACTGTACAGTTCTTTTCTGTTATCTGCTACTGATGCTCACATTGCATTATGGGTAATTCCCTTGATTAGGGTATCTGATTATAAATATCATATCCATACAGAGATAAATGATGTCACAGTACACTATAATGAGCTCTAAGGAAGGAGTCTCCAGTGTCAGCTCTCTGCGTCTGGTTCGATTATCTGACGCCTTCAGGATGTTGCCTTTCTCTGTAACATGACAAGTTCCTCAAGCTTCCTTTCAGTCCTTCGCTTATTCGTTAACGTCTCCCCGTTTGGCTCACTGCGATGTCTTTAATTAAAAGAGGATCAGGGCGCTGCTCGCCGCCTCCTCGCGGGCATGCTGCTGTTAGACTGCACTGATAATGAAGTATGACATTGCTGGAGATGTTTGGCTATTATTATCCCCCGCCGTCTCTCTCTGTTCTCCGATCAAGAGCGATAACAGCTCTTGAATCTTTTATTTCCTCTGGTTCTTTTGCTCTGCACTGGAGATGTTCTCTCTCTGTAAACGTACGCATACTCCGTGAAGAGATTAATCCATTAGGCCACTGGAGATGAATGAAAGAGTCAGGGAGTTTAGGAGAAATATCTGTTTTACAGTTGGGGGGGGGGGGAGATGCTGATAGAGTTATCTTCGTGCTCAATGAAACCATGAGTAGAGCTGGGAGGAGTCAGATAATCAAGCTGTGTTTAAATTTGTTCTCAGAAATTGGCTTTAAAAAACAGATTTAAATACGTTTGTTCCTTAAAAGCATTTGTGGCTTCTCAAAAAAAAACACCTCCACCTCCTTCATTGTGACTGACAGGAACTAAGGCCACACCTTCTTCATTGGGACTGACATGTTTAGAGGCCACACCTCCTTCACTGAGACTGACAGGTTTAGAGGCCACACCTCCTTCATTGGGACTGACAGGTTTAGAGGCCACATCTTCACTGTGACTGAAAGCTACAGAGGCCACACCTCCTTCATTGTGACTGACAGGTTTAGAGGCCACACCTCCTTCATTGAGACTGACAGGTTTAGAGGCCACACCTCCTTCATTGTGACTGACAGGTTTAGAGGCCACACCTCCTTCACTGGGACTGACAGGATTAGAGGCCACACCTCCTTCAATGGGACTGACAGGTTTAGAGGCCACATCTCCTTCACTGTGACTGAAAGCTACAGAGGCCACACCTCCTTCATTGTGACTGAAACGTACAGAGGCCACACCTCCTTCACTGTGACTGAAAGCTACAGAGGCCACACCTCCTTCACTGTGACTGACAGGTTTAGAGGCCACACCTCCTACATTGGGACTGATAGGTTTAGAGGCCACACCTCCTTCACTATGACTGACAGGTACAGAGGTCACACCTCCTTCACTGTGACTGACAGGTTTAGAGGCCACACCTCCTACATTGGGACTGATAAGTTTAGAGGCCACACCTCCTTCACTGTGACTGACAGGTACAGAGGTCACACCTCCTTCACTGTGACTGACAGCTACAGAGGCCACACATTCTTCACTGTGACTGACAAGAAAGTCAGGCCACACCTCCTTCATACTGTCTGACAGGTACAGAAGCCACACCTCCTTTGCTGTGAGTGACAGGTACATACGGTTCCTTGCTTCATCAGATTTATACACTCAAACGTGAGCATCACAGGGACTAAATGAAACACCACATCATTTTTTTCTTATTGTTGACTTCTTTTTTGGAAATATCTGCTAATATCAGCGGTTATGTAAGCAGCCAGGAAGGAAACAATTCAGGAAATGACTTTTACCTTTACTGTAAACCACACAGTTATTCTTCAAGTCCTCTGAGCTCACCCACGTCACGTCCGTCAGCCACTGCGGACCTCCGGTCAGAACCAGCGGTACCTGAAACCAGAGCAGGGAACATGTGCGTGAGCCATGACGAAAGTCAGACGAGTCTCAAGCCCTGGACGTGCAGCAATGTAAGTTTTATACACATTCCACGGGCGCTGCTGGATTCTAGATCCTGACTGGTCAGGATAGTTTATGGAAGGAGTCTCCAGTGCCAAAGCTTTAAACCTATAACCTTCTAACTTGGGTAAGTCTTTAAACCTATAACCTTCTAACTTGGGTAAGTCTTTAAACCTATAACCTTCTAACTTGGGTAAGTCTTTAAACCTATAACCTTCTAACTCGGTCAGTAACACAACAGGCTGCGTCTTTCTCGGCCACGATTTCTTTACCTTCACGATATGGTGAGGAAGCGACTGTTTACAGCTACTACAACGTAAGCGATAGCAGGAACTTGTCTATAAAAATTAACTGGGGCTAAACAGTTGTAACAGTTATGTGTCGGGAAACTGCTGTATAATCAGTGGAATAAATAGTGTTGGAAAGTATCTTACTCTGGGGCTTCATTACATCACACCACCACGGAACTGATGAATTTCTTACAGCAGCATGACACAGTGTGTTTTACTCCTTAAATAAAGAATGAATGAATGTTTATTACTTTTCGAAAGTTTTTTTTAAATGATAAAACGTATTAGTCATTGGTAAATGCTAAAAATCCTTTCTGTCTGTCTCTCTCTCTATCTTTCTCTCTGTCTCTCTCTCTCTCACTCTGAATGAGCACATTGTTAGCGAGCTCTCTCATCCCGTCTCGTTCCTCTGGGGATTTTCGAGACCCTGTGAGAGAGCAGAAGGTGAAGTGTGAGCTCTGATCTTTAGACACATTGTACCTTCACTATCAGCATCATCACACCCCTTCCTCCGACAGACAGAGAAAGAATTTGAAGAATCCGTGTGTGGTGTAAAAACCCCAGTCTGAAGCTCTGCCCGGGTTTTTTTCCTGTCTCTGTGTAATGCACAGTGATTTTCTTTTAAATGTTATGCAGCTTCACTGAGGGGGAACAAACACAAAAGGTTTCAAGCTGCAGGTGAATCTCAGCATTCAGCTCCACTTTAAATCTCTAATAATCTCCTTTACAGTCTCTTCTGTCCTCAGCAGGTGTGTGTGTGTGTGTGTGTGTGTGTGAGATTTAAAAAAAAAACCAATAAAACATAAAAAATGAAATATGAAAAGTCTGAAAAATCAAAATGGGTCATTTGACCTGAGCAAAGTGTGTGTGTGTGTGTGTGTGTCGTACAGTATGGTATAGACACAGTATAAAGAGAGATAGAGAGAGAGAGCAAGAGAGAGAGAGAGAGAGAGAGAACACTCTCTCCCTGCTTCCTCTTCTTCTTCTCTCTCTCTCTCTCTCTCTCTCTCTTTCACTCTTTCTCCTGCTGAATCCTCTTTTTCCTTATCAGGTCTGCGCAGGCCTCCATCGGCCTCTCCCCACTCTGACAGGAGCAACAACAAAAGCTCAGCGATACAGAGAGAGGAACCTGCCACAGGCACAGATTACCCGTGACACACACACACACACACACACACGCTTTCACTCATCTCTTTCTGTGACACTCGATGCACTCTGCATGCTCTATTTCTCCAAAACCTTCAACTTCCTAACTGGACACTAAAACACTGTACTCACTGTACACATCTCTCTCTCTCTCTCTCTCTCTGTATCTCACTCACTCACTCTCTGTCTCTCTTTTTGTCGCTCACTTTGTCTCTCCCTCACTCCCTCCCTCACTTCCTCTGTCACTCCCTCACTCAGTCACTCCCCCACTCCATCCCTCCCTTTGTCACTCCCTCACTCCCTCTTTTCTTCACTCCTTCCATCCCTCACTCAGCACACAGCTTTACTGTGAGTGACTCCCTTAACTGATGATTATTTTTCCAGTAGAAACAAACCCTGTAGTGTTTTATTCCTCTTTTACCACAACAACCTATTTAATGAATACATAATATACATTTATAATGTTGTGGACGGAGTTGTGAAGCAGTTCCTGTTCTCACGTACATTATAACAGCTATAAACAGTCTCAGCCTCATCAAGCATAAACTCCACCCTCCTGCACTTCACCTCTGTTAGAAAGCTCTGAAACCAGAGACTCCTTCCGAAAAACTTTCCACTCGCACAGATGGTCCGCTCTACGTGTTATTTGTTATTATATAAACAAGAATAATAGCCAGCTAGCTTATCATCAGAAAGAGTCTTACGATGTTATTGCCTCCTGAAGGTGGTTCTATTTTCCCAGTGAACGGCCCCCATGTGGTTCCTGGAGGAAGCACCTGATGAGAACGAACGCCTTTCTCCGCTCCGATGCTGATCATCTCCAGCTCTCCTGCAAAATAAAAAAAATGTATTTATAATAAAATAGCAGCTATTTTAAACTTTACACAAGAAATAGTGTTTCTGATAATCAAAAAAAAAAAATATATATATATATACATATTTTGGATTATATATTGATAGATTTTTTTTAGCATATATATATATATATATATATAGAATAATTTTGCACAAGCAAAACACAATAATCTAGTTGAAAAACTAGTCAGAATTAGTTTTTTTGATTTATTTTTTAAATCCAGCTATCTGATTTCTGTAACCCTACACAGGGTCCTGGAGAACCTGTCTTAGGGAACTTACACACCGTGAACGAGGTAACAACCATCACAGGCACACACACACACACACACACTATGGACAATTTATATAACATGTTAATAAAGTGCTGTATATTTGTAGTCCAACCAGGAAGTGAGCATCACTCCGGTTCCCTCGACTAAAAGTCAGAAGGCTTTCTCCTTTATCTTTATAAGCTCAACAAAGGTTTATGATTCTTTCGATCTTCAAGAAAATCTTCACACCTGAACAGAACTTTTAAGAATTTTGATGCAATCAGCAGGAAGTAATAAGCTAAATGCGATAATGCTATAGTTATAAATGCTATAAACGAACTCCACCACCGTGGCTACTGAGCTTCAACTCTTTCAGTCTAGATTTAAAATCATGATGTTCCCTGATCAGATCCTTTGAGCTCTTTCCGTGGATGAATGAATGAATGAAATGTTGGAGTTGGAGTTAGATAAGATCGTGTTATTAGTATAAAGACAACAAGGCTGCTGTAGATAAGTTTCCTGTTTGGTGTAATGGCGTTTAAAGTCCCAGGCATCCTATGTAATCCTGTTTAGCCACCGGTTCACATTACAACCGCCTTTTTCAAGACGTGTAAAAGCTTAAAAATGATGAGTGGAGTTTTACTGACGTGTTTTATGTCATAGAACGAAGGGGGAATATCTCTCGTTTGTGTTAAACACAGACCTGATTTCAGGCATTTAACCCAGAACCCATTAAAAAACCCTGACTGACTGCAGGACCATGGGAGCAGAAGTGCGACAATGTGAACTCATTTCCGGGTTTTAGGACTCGTCCCTGCAGCACTTGAATTTTTCCTATTAACCCGATTATTTCAGATCTACACCAACCCCCCTGTCAAACTTCCAAAACATTCAGATTGAGGTGTTTACATGAAGAGGCTGTTCAATCCGATTACTAACAGATTACTGGGTTGAATGTAAATGCAACTGCCGAAGCAAAACTTCATACTTTCATAGTTAGTTCAGTCATCATGAAGTTCACTGTCATCCTCTCTCTCTCTCTCTCTCTCTCTCTCTCTCTCCATCCAAACATCTGACTGTACCTCTTTTCCTTTACACGCTAAATTAACAGTCTCTATCTTTTACTTTCTTCTGTCCTCATTCTCACTTTTTCTCCGCTCTCTCTCTCTCTCTCTCTCTCTCTCTCCAACCCCCTGACCACTACTCACTACTTACCCGCTCTCTCTCTCTTTCTCTCTCTCTCTCTCTCTTGCGCTCTCTCTCTCTCTCAGAGGTCTAATCTGTGGTGAAGGACTTAAAGGAACCTTATCTCCAGGCTCTCCTGCTTCATTTCATGCTTGATTTACTTTAATTTGTCTGATAGGGCGCAAGGATTTGGGAGACGGCCCATCTTTGGCGTAAAAAAAAAAAAAAAAAAAACGCCACTCTGATATTTCTCAGGCTCATTGTGGTGGGGTTTTACTTCTCTCGCTCGCCTTTCCGCTGTGATTTCTTCGAGAGTGAGGGAAGGAGGGATGGAGAGAAAAGGAAAGAGAGAGAGAGAGAGAGAGATGGAGGTCTAGCGTGGCTGGGTGAGTGTGTTTGGACTCAAGCAGGCGGAGAAGAAAAGGATTGTGGGAGTGTGGAGTGACTTCCCGATGGACTCATCCGACAAAATCAGGCAGGGCCCGAGTGCACTACAGAGCCTTCGATTCAGCGTCTGTCAAAATGAAATACATTTTACTCCACGATTTCCAGCTGTGAACTCCTGCGCTGACTGTGTGGGAAATGCGACTTGACTGAAATTCTAATTTGTCTGAATATCCAGTTCAGGAAAGGAAATAATACATAGAATTTACATTCGGTCCTGCTCAGAAAGTCAGTGTGTCCTCAACCCCAAGCTGAACACAACTCAAGGCTTCTAACACCCCACACACCGGGTTCTCGTCTCTCTAAACCCCGCTTTTACCCCCTGGGGTAGAGGAAGGTTTCACACGTGTAATTCAGAAGCGGTGTTAGGAAGCACGTCCTTTCCCACGCGGTTATGAAACGCTGCTCTGGATCAGGATCAGCTCGACTTTTACAGTGTTAACTCTACATCACGGTGCCGATCGTGTACAGTGTGAAACCATTATAGTAGTATGGCTAGTTGCTTAGCAACAGACAACCAATCAGAAACTGAACAGCTCTTCAGCCTCGTATCAGGTAAAAACCAGGATGTAGATGAACAACCCTGAACAAATACGGCTCGGTAGATAGGGTCAGGCGGCAAAAACACTGAACATCACGGAAGTGTGCGCCGGAGTGAGGGAGAAATACGACATGCTAAAAAATTAGCAGAAGTTCGAATATCGATGAATGAATGTTTGAACAAACGTGCTGACAAAAATGCTAATAAAGCTGCGAAACTTTTTTCGTCACTGATGTGAAAGCGCGGGATTATTTAAAGCGTCACATGATAGATTTATCCAGTCAGGGTTGTTGATGTGTGAATATGCAGCGAGTTTGCAGCAGGGTTTAGGAATGTACAGTGTGAAACGTCAGATTACGAAGAGCCAGGACTCATGATTCAAATTAGGAAGTTGATTATTTTCCCATAACAGCATGTCATGGAGTGTTTTATTTCTCTTATACCACAGCAAATCTCACAATTAAGGAATATTACATATATATTTTTTATGTTCACATTGAAAAAAGACAGTTCCTGCTCTCAGCTCGTGGAACGGACATCGCCTAAATGTCCTGCAGCACGTAAACTAGCACTTAGCCCGTCTTGTTAAGGAGAAAGCGTAAATTGCTCCGATTGCTAAGATATTTGAAAAGTGTTTGTCACGACCTGTAACAAAGCAGTGACGGAGACACCTTCCATAATCGCAACCTCATACAAACGTTTCTTCTAACGTGTTTTCATGAATAACTTGCAAATTCCTTGTGCCGTGTTGTTACGATGGAAACAATAACGTGGATGACGTGGTCAAGCATTTTATGAAAGACCCTGAAGTAAATAAAAGAGCGTTGCGATTCACCGCGATTCCAGCAAACACGTTCGGTACATCAATTGGTGTCTACTTTCTTTCTTTTTTTCTTCTTTCTCTACTGATTTGCTTTCCAAACCCTTTCAGCCAAAAAAAAAAGACAAATTCCTGTGTTTGTTTTTGGCACGCTTTCGAATAGCTCAAAAACTCCTACAAGCAAAGAGGCAGCGGTGTGTGTGTGTGTGTGTGTGTGTGTGTGTGGCTGATAAACAGAACGATGATCCAGCAACATGTCTTTATCCGGCGGCTCGGCTTTAATTAATGCCGACTTGTTTGCTGAAAAGATGATTAATACGGCAGCGAGAGCGGCTTAATTGAATACGGCGACAACGCGAGCAATCAGCGAGCAACACGCCGCTTTGTTCGGTGTAGATTAGCCTCTTTATCTGTGTCATTATCTATATTATTATTAGCACTTTTATTCTTATGAGGTGGTGTTTTAATTCAGCCGACGGGCCTCTGCACTGCGGGCTGCTGTTAACTCCGACTCCGAGAGGAAGTGAGAGAGAAAACCGCACAACTAAACCCCGAACATCTGCTTCCTCCTCATCCTTCTGTTATTCCTCTTATTCACCATGTGATGATTTCTACATCAGGAATCAGATCAGCACTTTATTGGCGTATTCTTTTCTTTTTCTCTCTTCACCAGCATGTGTTGAAACGGATCGTGTTCAGACGTCAGGAGAAAATCCCCCAAACTGAGCGTAACCTCAATCAGAGCTCAGTAACGTCACTCAGGACGCTGAGCAGAAATTAGGTGGAGTTACACGCAAGGGCGGAGTTTGTCACTGTCTGTCTCTCTTTTTCTGTCTATGTGTCTTTCTTTGTGTCTCTGGGTTTGTCTTCATCTCTCTGTCTGTCTGTCTCTCCTTTTCTATGTGTGTCTCTCTGCGACTCTCTGTCTGTCTCTCTCTCTCACTCTTTTTTGTCTATGTCTCTTTTTCTTTTTCTGTCTCTCTGCAGCTCTCTGTCTGTCTCTCTCTCTTTGTCTGTCTGTCTCTCTTGGTTTGTCTTTCTCTGTCTCTTTTTCTATCTGTGTGTCTCTCTGCAGCTCTCTGTCTGTCTGTCTCTCTCTCTCTCTTTTCTGTCTATGCATCTTTCTCTGTCTCTCTTTTCTATCTATCTCTCTGCAGCTCTCTGTCTGTCTGTCTCTCTCTTTGTCTGTCTGTCTCTCTTGTTTTGTCTTTGTCTGTCTCTCTTTTTCTATCCATGTGTCTCTCTGCAGCTCTCTGTCTGTCTCTCTCTCTGTCAGTTTGGCTCTCTTCTTCTATCTGCCTTTGAGTCCCTCTGTATTTCTCTTTTCATCTGCCTGTGTGTATGTCTCTCTCTGTCAATGTCCCTCTGTCTTTCTCTTTGCCCTTTGTCTGTCTCTTTCTCTCTCTCTCTTTCTTTGTGTGTCTCTCATTCACTTTTTTGTCTCTGTCTTTCTTTCTGTCTCGGTGTTTCTCTACACTATTCTACCCATCCTCCCATGTCTTGCTCTCTGTCTGTCTGTCTGTCTGTCTGTCTCTCTCTCTCTCTCTCTCTCTCTCCACTGTTGGTTGTGTTTAATCCTGATCTGCTTCCTGTTTCTCTCACACAGTAGCAGAGTTCTCCTTCAGTACAATCGCTTTACAGATCCTGCAGGTCAAGAACCAATCACTAACCCCGACAGGAACTCGGAGAACGAGCCGTTTCATCGCCGTGACAACAACTCTAGTACCTTGAGTTATTTTAATGACCTCAAACAACCATATTGGTGTAAAAGCTGCAATTCTGAATTCATGCTCCATGTGTCTGCATGACTAATAACAACAACAACAACAACAACAAAAATGATACTGTTTAATCAGCTACACACTCAGAACACTGTGTGTCTCTTATCTTGTGTCGTTAAGTGTACACGCACACACACACACACACACACACAAAGAACACACAAGACGCATAATTACAGCTCTGAGCTCACATTTCACCCAGGAACAAGAACAAAAAACATCATCAGATAAAAACTGCGACTTGTTACTGTTAAAAAAAATCTCTATCTCACTCGGATAATTGTGTTTCGCTGGAAGGGAGAGAGAGAGAGAGAGAGAGAGAGAGAGAGATAAAGCTGCTCTATATCTCATAATCATCATCATCATCATCATCATCATGGTGTATAGATATGAAGCAGACAAGAGTGATATCTCTAATGGGGGCGTTTACTTCTGGCTCTGGAGCCGATCAGTTTAATCGTAGAACAATGTCAGATTTCACGTGGTTAAAAAGCTGAACTAAAAGCCACGAAAAAAAACAAAAAACAAAGAAAGATTCAGGTTAGTCCTAAATGATGTGCACAAATTCACAAGAACACTGAAAATTCACATGAACACTAAATCTCCTGAATTCTGAATTCTGAATGCTGAAGCTGGTCATATTTTTACTGTCACTTCACTTCACTTCATTAACAAAGACAGAAACTTCTCACACTGGTAAAGGTGTCTAAATGTGAAGTCTTCAGCAGGTGAGACTCTGATGACTTAATTCTTAGAGAAGTCTTCTTGTTGCGAATGTTTTTATTTACTCTGACTCTTTAATGTGTTTTTATTTTTGTAATTTTTGAACTGAAAATATAAAGCAATCAATCCATTCAATCAGTGAATCCATTCTTTTATTCTTTTCATTCATCCAATAATTTAATTTTATTTTACTGGTTAAAGCATAAGTTCATAGTACAGAAGCCCATTTGTGTTATTAGTGTGTGTGTGTGTATGTGTGTGTGTGTGTGTTAGTGATCATTTCGACTTGCCTAAGTTAAATGAATTTTACTCATGTAGTGTTTCGACAAAAGTCAGAAATGATTCTGATTAACAGAAACATCTACAGTGCAGCGAAACATCAGCAGAGACTTACTCGGGCCATCCCACTCCTCCGACGCAGTCGGGCTGCTCGGGTTCTTCCCCTTATGTCCGTCACTGGCTTCTTTCGGTGCTTCCTGACCTCCAGATGCAGCCCCTGTTCGGCAGAAAGGTCAAAGCTTAAACTGCATGTTTGATGACTGATGATTTGCAGAAACAAATCAGCATATATGAAGCTGTGTGAAAAATGCTGCATGACAACAAAAGGGAACCTAAAACAGCCCTAAAAGATCCCTAAAGGAGACCTAAAGATACCCAAAAGGTACCCTAAAGATGCACTAGAAGATCCATAAATATATATTTCAAAGGACCCCTAAAGGAGATCCAAGGAGATCCTAAAAGAACCCTAAAGGAATGCTAAAGACAGCTATAAAAACCAGAAGATACACCAAAAGGAGGCCTAAAGCAGCCCCTAGAGCAACTCAAAGCAGCCATTATGCACAAAGGAGCCCCAAAGGAATCTGAAATTAGTTCTAAAGAACCCTAAAGCAGCCTGAGAGGAGTTCCAAAGGAACCCTAAGGAAGCCCTAAAGGAAATGTAATATTGTTCTAAAGTAGCATTAAATGATCTCTAATGGAGTAAAAACAGCTCTAAAGCAGGTCTAAGAGCAGAACTGGGGCAAAGTTTCTGAGGTTTCCTGAGGGGAAAAACAGAGAGAGAGAGAGAGAGAGAGAGAGACAGACAAAATGACAAACAGACAGACAGTGAGAGACATCTGTGTCTTCCTCTCTCTCTCTCTCTCTCTCTCTCTCTCTCACTCTGTTAAGCTCTGTGACTAAACTTATTGGAAATGTTTAATTACAGCCCAGGAACGAAATGAAGCTATAGGACGATTCCTTAATTAAACAGTGATTAAGGATTTTCTGCCTCTGGTGCTCTCTCTCTCTCTCTCTCTCTCTCTCTCTCCTTCTCTCACACACACACACACACACACACACACTAAAAATACAAGTTAGACAGTGACAGTTGCTGTTACTATTACTAAAGGACACCTCATACTGTACATTTTATCCATTTATAGTTACATTTAATGTTACATTAGTTAATTACATCAAAACGGTGCAGCCCTGATGATGCTGTAATGATATAGAAAATATATCTAACTATAGAATAGAAACCATACGATTAATATGAACCTGCGATTTTGCAGATGCACTTCTGTCAGAACTGCTGACAGAACTCTGACCAATCAGAATGCAGCATTCAACAATACAGTGTTCTTCTCACACTGCACTTAAACCCCAGGTTCTCGTCTCTCTAAACCCTGTTTTTACCCCCGGGGTAGAGGAAGGTTTCACAAGTGTAATTCAGAAGTGGTGTTATAAAGCACATCTTTTCCCCCAGGGTTTATAAAACTCTGCTCTGGATCAGGATCAGCTCGACTTTTACAGTGGTAACTTCACATCACGGTGCTGATCGTGTACAGTGTGAAACCATTATAAGGTTATGGCTAGTTGTTTAGCAACAGACACCCAATCAGAATCTGTACAGCTCTTCAGCCTCGTATCAGGTGAAAACCATAGACGTAGATGAACAACCCTGAACAAAAACGGCTCGGTAGATAGAGTCAGGAGGCAAAAACACTGAACATCACGGAAGTGCATGCTTTTGTGAGGGGGAAATACAACATATGACAAACTTAAAAAGATGAGAATGCTGTGAAAGATAACAGAAACTGCTCTGGTGCAGAACCACAGACCCACAGTTTTTTCCTCACTGATGTGAAAGCGTGAGACGAGCCATTATTTAAAGCATCACATGCTAGATTTATCCAGTCAGGGTTGTTGAGGCGCGAATTAGAAGAAGGTTGCAGCAGGGCTTACGAATGTAGAGTGAGAAACGACAGATTATGAAGAGCAAGGATTCAGTGTTAACCCCGGGTAAAGTAAGAAAAGTGTGAAACCTCTAACTACAGAACCCAGGATTCCATGTACACAGGTTGTACTAGGACCCAGGGGAACTATTTCACATTTGAAAAGCCCTTGAGGGTGGAAAAGGTTCGAGGAGGCTGTCTGGGAGCTGTCTTTAATAATCCCATGATTATGTTCACGGTTCGAGACCGAAGTAAAAGTTTAGGAAGAAAAGTTTGCTTTGTGGTAAGTAAAAAGTCTGAATTCCAAAACTTTTGGAGATTTCACAAACCATGGTAATTCTCATGATATGTAATTATAACATGTGTGCACGTCTCCTACACATAAATATTCTAATCTCCGGATAATAAATATTCATTTTTTCTTTAGAGAGCTCACCTCTTTGCTCTTGTTTACCATAAAAAAAAAACCAAACTAAACCCGCACAGCAGCCTGAAAGGAGAAGCAGCACACGGAGAAGTAAATGACGATCTGCGTGCAGACTGGAACGAGCTCTCCGCCTGGATTCCTTTCAGAAAGAACAAAAGACGCAGACGTACGTCTTTCCGCCAATTCCAGACAAATAAAAAAAAAAAAAGAAGCGTAAGATTGCTGGCTCTTTTGAAAACTCCTCGCTGAGAGGCGAGACAGGTGTACGCACTCCAATTTCCACATGCCAAACTTTTAAGAGGAAGCGCAGAGGCGTTTCAAAGAGCAGATCCATCGTCTGCTGAGTGAGAATTAAAACGCAGCACAGAGAGTTAAATTATGAACGCTTCTGCGGATCGGGCAAGAAAAAATTGAATTTCAGTTCAAAGAGCTGATGATTTTCTCTGGGGGCAAACGACAAACACTCTCTGTGGGAATGTTTACTGGGAGCAGTAACTCTGCCTGGGATTTGTTAGTGAGTGGAGGAGGTACAGATCCGACGCTGCTTCAGATCCAGAAGGTTGTGAGGTCAAATCTCAGAACTGAGTGACGACCAGCTTTAACCTTCATCCTGTGACTTCTCAGATCTGAGAAGTCTGTTTGAATCAAATCAATATAAAGATGCAGGGGTTTTAATCCCGGCGTATAAACTTTCATTTATTTCAAAGATATCTGATTTGCTTTGGTCACCTTTTGGAAAAAAAATAAACAATCCTTGAATAGAAAATATTCATGTTAATCTTCTTCTTTGGGCTTTTCCCTTCAGGGGTCTCCACAGCGAATCATCTCTCTCCACCTATCCCTATCTTCTGCATCCTCAACACTTACACCCACTAGCTTCATATCCTCATTTATTACATCCATATACCTCCTCTTTGTCCTTCCTCTTTTCCTCCTTCCTGGCAGCTCCATGTCCAACATTCTCCTACCAATATACTCACTCTCCCTCCTCTGAACATGTCCAAACCATCTTAATCTGTCCTCCCTAACTCTGTCCCCCAAACGTCCAACATGAGCTGATGTACTCGTTCCTAATCCTGTCCAACTGTGTCACTCCCAAAGAGAACCTCACATCTTCAGCTCTGCTACCTCCAGCTCTGACTCCTGTCTCTTCCTCAATGACACTGTCTCTAAACCATACAGCACTCACCTCTCACCACTGTCTTGAAAATATTCATGTTAATAATATAACAATATAAAACACTCGCACAATCCGTTGTGTCACCCAGATGAATCTGGATCCTCAGAAAGTTTCTTCCTCGTGTCGTCTCAGGAATTTTTTCCCCACACCTCTGTATTTGTGACGATGTGAATTGTTTAAAACTTTTTTTTTTGTGATTGTTGATGCCAAAAATGCTTGAATTGGTCAATTCATTATGGTTTCTATAGTAACAGCTTGTTCACAGGAATACGTATGACTGACCCTCACATTAAACTATCATTAGTATAATTAAAGTGAATGAAGGTAAGGAGATAAAGGGTAAGGAAATAACAGTTTTGAGAAACACACTCTTGAGACACAGATTTCAAAATGGCCGCCTCACCTGCGCCGCAATCGCCCTCGTCTTTAACGTGAATGTTCTCTGGGGCTAAAGGGAACCGCGTTTCCTGGTCAATAGTCGCTTCTGCATCTTTCAGGATCTCTTTATCTTCGCGCTCTCTGTCCTCCAGTTCTGTTTGTCCATCTTCATACACTCCTGCAGGACAAAAAGAGGAAAAAAAACACATCACATTGGCTCTTTACTTCCTGTTTTCTCTTAAGCTAAGTTTAGTGAGTGAAACAAATTTCAAAATAAAATAAACAGGACTTATATATGTACTATATGTTTTTTTTTCACATTTAGAAATACAAACACACTCAATATAATCAAACTTGGTGAATAGCAACATGGCTAGCTAGCAAACAAGCTTTCTCACTGAAAGCTAAATTGCTCATAGCTTCATCTAATCTCTAATCTCTGAAGGCTTTAGTATATTCTAAATAATAAATTGTTTAGTTTTCATCAGAAATTAGCAGGATATGATCATTTTTTTCTCACAGAAACAATTCCTACACTAACGAACTGTTAGAGTCGCTAATTTGCGAGGTAAAAGTAAAGCGTGGGGATTTTCTGCCAGTGTGATTTCTACACCATATGTGAGTGTGTGTGTGTGTGTGTGTGTATGTATGAAATCTGGACTCCGCACGCTTCCCTGTAGACACTAACACACACTGCATCAATCACACACTGGGGCTCTTTGGCACAGGAAGTGGACGTCTCAGCCTCTGTGGCACGATGCCTAGATCTCTCTAACACACAAACACACACACACGGAGACAGAGAGAGAGAGAGAGAGAGAGAGAGAGAGGGGGAGAGAGAGAGAGAGCGAGAGAGAGAGAGAGAGAGAGAGAGAGGGGGAGAGAGAGAGAGAGCGAGAGAGAGAGAGAGAGAGAGATTCTTCTACTGAGGAATGAATCTGGAATATTGTTTTTTTACCTTTATGATTTTTCTCTGATTCCTCGAATGAAACTCAAATGATTTATCTGTTATATGTATAAGTATCACCACAGACCTGAAAATAATATGCCTCTGTCTATCCTAACGGTTTATGTTCATGTCCTTTATCAATTTAAAAAATACTAATTTGCACTTATTTCACTGCTTGCCTGTACAAAAATGAGTTAGCAATAACAAATAAGCTAGCTAGATACAAACTAGCTATCTGAGCCATAAAGTACAATATTATGTATGTAGACAGCTGACTAGTCCAGCATCCATGTGAATTGTAGTGAATGAGTGTGTACTCAAGTGTGTGTGTGTGCGTGTGCGTGTGTGTGTGTGAGAGAGAGAGAGAGAGAGAGAGAGAGAGCATTCCCATGACCTCCAGATCCATCACAACACTGACCAGGATAAAGTGAATACTGCAACATGACTGAAAAACACTCAAACTGACCAGTTTCTAACACAAGCACTAATAACATGTTGATGATTGAGTGTCTTTGTCCTGTCTCACTCCACAGTGGAGGTTTATATGAAGCTCATATGAAAGTCAACACTCAGGACTTGAAGAATTTGTAGTGTTTTATAAGGATTTCTGTTTTTCCCTCACCTACCAGAGGCAATACATTCATAGAAAAGTTCCAAAATATCAAAACAGTTCTTTTTTTCCACACAAATGTTTGTATCTTCAAAGTAAATGTTGATCTCAAACCCATTTCTGCTCTCTGAGACGCTCCGAGTGTTTGTTCATGTAAAAAGCAGCTCAGATCTGATCTTTAACCAGTAAAATTCTGTGTAAGGTTCACCAACAGAGGGAAAAACACACGTCTAAAACACACTGAAAGCCTGAAAGACTCGTTTTAGATCAGACTCACAACCAGAACATCAATCATTTCTTTACACTGATAGAAAATGTCCCATAAGTCCATTTCAAGAATGCTCTTGTACTGATAAAAGGGTTAAAATGCATGTTACTGATTAATGTTTTTAATATTCCCATTCAAAGCATGTTAAAACTTCTGCAAATCTTCTTCTCAAAAGACGCTTATAAGCTCTGAGAGATGTGATTCTTCTCATCAGTGATCTCTGGGTCCCCTAATCCCTGCTCACACACACACACACACACACACACATTGTTTTGCTGTATCTGTAAATGAGATTAGGAGGAATGATTACACAGCAGTGAGACATGAATAGGAGCTGAAATGCTGCTGCACAATAAAGCTTTTTTTTCTTATTCTCTCTCTCTCTCTCTCTCTCTCTCTCTCTCCCTCTCTCTCAGTCCGCTGTATCAGCACAACGACTCCTCATCTGTGGCTCTTCTACGTGAGCTGGAGGGTCGAGTGAGTGCAATACGATTACAGAGGAAATCTTTGCTAACAGCTAGCTGCGTTTCAAAGATCAGAGTTATTTGTCTTGAAATTTGCTTGGTGTGTGAATTGCCTGAAGATAGGAAATCTCACAATACCGGCCTCCTCACATCCAACATCTACGTATACCGTTTATAAAAGCTCTCGCAGGACAAAGGAAGCCATTTTTCAACTTTTTCAAGAACAATGTAGCTGGAGCAGTTACATCAGATTGTACACAGAATCAGAGCTGCTTGCTAAAATGCCAAAAACCTAGCTTGCTAACTACCTCACGCTAATCAACTACACAATGCAAATTTGTAAAGTTACATGGAAAGTTATTCTAGCTTTATCCTGGCTTGCTAACAACTATATTGTTGTAGTTGCTTAGCACAAGTTATTTAGCTAAGTTGTCTGCCATTTATAGGCAATATATAAAGAGTCATAGTTGCTTACTAACCAACTAGCTTAAACCTGACTTGCTAAGTAGCTCACGTGCTAATTTTGGGGTGTTAGCATGATTTGTCCCCAGATAAAGAAGAAGAAGAAGAAGAAGCAGCAAAGACTAACTTAATAAATTTTGTCACATTTAAATTGATGAGGGACGTGAACTTGTAAGCTGACATGAATGTTTAATTAGCAAAAAGGAAAGGTTAGCCAAGGCTTCATTTGTGTTACATGACTTTGATTTAGATTCAAATAAAAAAGAAAGTGAAAATGCGAAGACTTTAACTTTATTTTTTTCTCCTAGCCGATGTTAAGACCCGATCCTCGTCATCGTGACCCTGACGAGCTTCTGAAGAACGTGAAAAGGCTTCGATTTGAAAATCCATGCTTCACCTAGCACTTTCAAAGACATGGGGGAGTGAAAGACAGGTCTTTTAGCGCAAACGATTGCATCATTGTTTCTTCAAAAGCCCTGATAATCGATCGGCATCGAGCTTCCCGGTGCAATGATGGAGTGAGTGATAAACGTCTGTGCGCTGGACATCGCTGATAGTAATTAAAGGCTGTCCAATAAACACAATAAACACCCTTTCTTCTATTTTTTCCCCCTCAACATGTGTAGAGCGATGTTAATCCAAGACATTGTTCCAAGAGTCTTTGTCTCTATTAAAGCCACGATGTGAGCGATAAACATCTCGACATCACTGATCATGTGATCAAGCTAAGCATCGACGATGTAACATGTAAATCCAATCTTATCTTCTTTTTTTTCTTCCTTGTAACATATCAGGATCAAGAGTCCAGGACACAAAACAGCTTGAATTTCTTCTATGAAATTTTGTCTTCAACTGACTCTTAAACACCTAACTCTTGTGATGGTTTAAGGAATTAAACAACTCTGTATGTAGTTATAGAAAAATAATCAACAACACAGAAGATATTCCTGCTTCAGCATTTACAATATCTGTTTAAAGCTAAAGAAGAACACGTCCTATTTTTTATCCGTTTATTGTTACATCACGTCATTTCATTCACCATCTGTTTACATCGCATCTGTTTACGTTATTGCTATAGAAGCCCTAATGTATTAGAGAAGTGCATGAACACAGTACACACTACTCACAGAGCTGTTGGGATAAAAAAAATTAAATATAATCAACACCTTCTGACCAACCAGAAGCAAGCATTCAGCAACACAAGTGACATCAGGAAGCGACTTGTTTCACAGGCATCATGTGCAACTATAAATGACGCATATAGTTTAGTTGAATACAAAAATGTATAAAAGGAATAAAATATTTAGAAATAGAAAATACTTTCTGTGGACAGCAAGAAACAACAAAATACTCCAGAATCACTAAGGTGAAAGAATTTAGTTATTCTTGATCCTTACTGAATAACAACATGGCTATTATTCGGCTGCAGGTACGAGGCAGGTGCTGATATTAGGTACACCTTTTGTACACCAGTTTTATAGAAATAAATAATAAAACAAATAATATTGTGACATCACAGTATGGTCAATCTAACTTGTTTGTTTTTGCTCACTGAACGAAAACAGATCCCGAAGAAGCCACACCCACTTTATAGTATGTCGGCTAACTCGCTAGCCAGCTAACACCGATCTGTACGTTCCTGAAACCCAGTGAAACTGGCTCCCTTCGACTTTTTCTTCTTCATCTGACGAGCTTTTATATTTCAAATATTCATCAGTCTCTACAGGAGGTTTTTTATGAATCTTCCAGCCAAAAATGCTCCAATTTGCATCTTTTTTTTTTTTGCAATTCGACTCGCAGAGTAGTTTGTGCTTTTGTTTATTTATTTGTGGAAGACTGCTTAGATTGGTGAGATCACACACACAGGATTCTTCCTAGCAGTGACGAAACATCTGTAATGACTTTCTCTGAGAGAAGAAAGTTGGATTTGGCTGAACGTCTGTTGTGATGATGTCACATGACACATCGAGACCACAATCTGTAGGAAATCTGAAAAATTCCAAGCTCCTTTCAAAGAGATCACTTGATTTTCACGATCTCAGAAATCCAGAAATCCTGGAGGAAGTGATTCATTGAAAGTGTATCGTTTGCCATGTCTGCTGCCGACGTCGCTATTTATGTGGTAGTAACCGTTACATTGCACCCCCCACACACACACACATACTGTACATACACACACACACTCAAACAAAATACAATAACTCATGGACACGCCATCGTCCAGTCAAATAGGGGAACTGTTGTAGAATATAATCGAAACACACCGAAAGTGTTTCAGTGTTAAAGTTTGATTCCGTGTCTTACACTTCCTAAACATCTCAGTTATGAATGGTAACAACAACAACAACAAAAAAAAAAGATGCTGGAGCGCTTATAAAAGCTTGGAGAAACAGTTGGCTCCTCTCGCTCTCGTCTCCGTCTCCTTCCTGCTTGGTAGGCCAGCGAGCCACAGCACTTCATAGCTCATTAGTGCTGAACAGATGCTGCTGAGAAAGCTGGCACACAATAACCCCGCTTTATATTACGCCGATCTCACGGAGACGGAGCGCTGACAGTTGGCAGATGAAGATAATCAAAATGGCTTTGAAAAAAAAAAAAAACAGAATAAAGATGAGCTGACAAACCTTGACGTCTCGGAAAAGGATATAATAATGAAAGAAACTTATCATATTCTGACAGCCGTATGTCAGCGAAGTGACAGAAAAGATTCACAAATAAAAAGGGAAGAGGGAGGGGCGGGGTTGTTGCTACGAGCTTGAGGCGAGAATCGGTTTGACGATAAATCGTAATATTCAGCGATCCTGAGGAAATATCCGTCTTAGGTAGCAGTGTAAAGACATTCAGCTCATAGAGATCGAAAAACAAAAGCTTTTGTGTTTCTCGAAACAATCCTTTACAAAATGTCCCAAAACACAAATCTCAGTTACACTGTACACCAAATATCACTGTATGATTAACAATAACAACAACAACAACAACAAAAGCACTGTCTGAATAGATTTTACCACAGAAAATGTGTGTTAGCGCTGCGGTGCTAAATCTCTAGGTGTTTACATTAAAAGGTGAAATGTCTAGGGTTACAAAGAAAACATTTTCTCCTTTTTCTTTGTCTCGCTAAGCTAACAGTCTGAGATTCACAACGAAACGTCACACTTTCTCCATCTCCGTAGTAGTTTCAGCCGAAGTTTCGGATATTTTTATCGGTCTCAGTTTCCGAAATGAAACTTTCTAATGCTAAACTCAACACACGCTCTATTATTTTCTAAAATCTTGCTGCACTGGTGGCTTAATTGGTGTGTGTTTTTTTAATTATTATTTATTAAATGTTAATCTTTAATCCAGTTTTTGTATTTCTAACACCATTTACTCTGTCTCGCTGTTGGAAACCTGACCACGGGACAATTCAGTATTTTGTCAGCGTCATGTAGAGAATCACAGCTGACTGGAATTTTGCCCGATTAAGTGTCAAATACGTAAATACGATCAGGAATATTTGAACAATCTTATCTGCTGGCTTCATAGCACTTATAGAGGCATGACGGACGGGTTATAAGCATCTAGCATGCGTCTGTAATGCTTTATGGATTTTAATTGTAATTGTTTATTTGTTTGCTCTTTATATCGATTGATTCCAATCATAATGAAACAAAAAACGTGTTACGTCAATTCGCAAAAGTAAGTCGAACAAAACCGAAGAGCAAAATGTGCCAGAGGATGAACCACTGTTCGAAACTTTCCACTGTTATGGAGAACAAATCCTCACTTTCTGGTCAATCAAAATGGAGAATGGAGATGGATGAAGGTCCATCAGAATCATTATATCATATATTTAAATGGAAACTGTGTATGGAAATTAAATTGTAAAATATCTAAAATATTTTTTAAGTAAGATTATAGTAATTTGAGAGACAAAAATTTTCATTTCTTCAATAAATTAATTTTTTTTTTTCTTGTGATGTTAATCAGCACACCACAGCAAAGTTTCTATATCTTTAAACAAGCAGCTATTTTTATGTACTTATTTCTTGTACAGTATTCGGATAAAAATCATAATCCATAATAATCCACGATAAAATCTTAAACGATACATTCTGCCTTTGTTTTTTGTTTTTTTGTGTCCTGTACCTCATCAGCAGGGACATAAAAAAGGGCAGAGATTCTCATCTACTCCTTCTTTCAGGAAGACGTCGCAATGCTTTCCCCCTCATCACACTCTTTTAATCCACTGTCATAGATTTATCCCACCAAAGGGGGCAAATTTACTGCCCCGCCGGTCACGAACGGGGTGATAAGGGGGGAAATAACAGCTGGTTCGGCTCAATGGAGTGAAGAAGAACCGATAACGGATGATAATATGCTCCTGCCTCACTATCTCCCTTTCAGATCTAACTCTTATTACAATAAAAACCTCACTGCTGGGAGGGTTAAGGGGGGTGGAGGCAGGAGTAAAGCAGAAAAGATGACCCTATCACTTCATAAGAGGACGAGACGGAGGGGAAAAAGGGAAAAAAGAAAGTAAGATCTCTCTCTCTCTCTCTCTCTCTCTCTCCAAAAAAAAGGAGGGTCAGGAGAAATACAAAATTTATCACTATATTATCAGAATATCCAGAAGACTAATAAAGGGAGAAGATTTTCTTTGTCTTATCGTCCGGAGAGGATTATCAGTGCGACGCAGATTGCAGAGCTGGAATTTTAATGGCAATAATCGTGTGTGTGATGATATCTCTGCTCCCACACACACACACACACACACACTCTCTCTCCCTCTCTCTCTCTCTCTCACACACACACACTTTATCAAGTCCATTATCTGCCCTTATCACTGCAGTCATCAGGGCAAATTAATGGAGCTCTTTCAACACCCGCTCTTTATCTGTGCACCAGAGGGACGCTACAGAGAATGGAATAGGCAAAATATGAAAATAGTGGGGCAATCGCTGAGGTTTAGATAACGGGGCAATATGTTGGAGGGAGATTTAAAAAAGAAAAAGAAAAAAGAAGAAAAAAAAACCTACATAATGACCTTTTTGTCCTTTGTAATATCGGTGATGGAGCTGACTCCTGAAGAGTCTCCACATGGTTTATATAAAACGAACTAGAAAACAAACTATAATCAAATGAACTATGATAAATTAGTAGTGTTTCCAAACAAACAAAACAAACAAACTGCAGCAGGATGAGCTCACGTAAATGATCCGGAATTAAAATTCTAATCTAACAAAATGTATTATACCATAGGTCCTATATTAACTTATTTACAGTACATGTACTGAAAGTTTTTTTTTGTTGTTGTTTTTTTTTTTTTACATTACTTTATACTAGTTATATACACGAATATAGAGGTGTTTGTTTGAAGATGAGTAAAAAATATAATTAAACCATTGGCCATAAATATATATAGTAAAGATAGAGAAGATGTGATACTGACCGTAACCCTAGTGACGCTACCTTCATATACCTTCTGAGTGCATTCAAAACCTTTTTCTTATTCTTTATTACTAAATAATTTGTAGTGGAAAAAAAATAGCAAAATTGATTTAGTTGTCAGATGAAACTAATACATAAATTGTTATTTGGTATAAAATTAATTTAAATTTAATATAAGATTGGGTGCATTATTATTATTATTATTATTATTATTATTATTATTATTATTCGTTGGATCTGACATTTTTGGATGTAAAACTTTGCTTTAAAAGATTTGCATGTCTTAAAGTGGTGTATAAAGCTTTTAAGGAAGCAAACAAACCATGAAATCATAACTCAGGATAAAAAAAAAAACATGTTAAAAATAATAATTTTGATATTTTGAACTTAGAAAGTTTCTCTCACTGCCTGAGGCTTTTTCAAAAGTAATACACACACCCAAACACACATCTAAAGCAAAGACAGATCTTTAAGTGCATGCATAAAGAGATAAGGATGCTGTGGAAATAAAGAAGTGATAAATGTAGGATGTAGGAATAAAGAGGTGACCTGTGTTCCCAGTGCTGCTGTGGCGTTTGAACTGGCGCGGGTTACTCTGTTTCCTCCGGGACATGGCTGCTCAATCCAGATAATCTCACTTCCCTCTCAGAATAAACAAAATCTCCGCGTCAAATACAAGCTGCAAAAAATAAAATAAAATAAAATAAACATAGACAAAACAGGGCGAGTTGAAATCTTCTGCTCCTTCAGTGCGCGGTTCGAATCTGTGCGCCGCTTCGCCGAGCTGCGATCTGCACACTGACAGCGGAGACCAAAACGCGTTGCGCTTTTTGTTTCACGCTCGAGGTTTTGAGCCTGGCGGCGTGCCGTAGAGAGCTGACAGGTGCACCGTAACCGAGCCCCTCCCCCCACCTTACAATAGTTGCACGTGTGATCACAATTTTTTTGTGTCGGGATTCTGAAAATAATGATAATATAAATATATACCCAGATCAGGCATAACATTATAATGCCTAATATTGTGTTGGTGCTGCCCAAACAGCCCTGACCCGTCCTGCACTGTGTATCCTGACCCCGTTCTATCAGAACCAGCATTAACTTCTTCAGCATTCTGAGCAACAGTAGCTCGTCTGTTGGATCGGATCACACGGGCCAGCCTTCGATGAGCCTTGACCGTCCCATGACCCTGTCACCGGTTCACCACTGTTCCTTCCTTGGACCACTTTTGATAGATCACTGCAGACCGGGCACACCCCACAAGAGCTGCAGTTTTGGAGATGTTCTGATCCAGTGGTCTAGCCATCACAATTGGTCCCTTCGTCAAACTCACACAAATGAGTCCATTTTTCCTGCTTCTAACACATCAACTTTGAGGACAAAATGTTGACTTGCTGCCTCTAATATATCCCACCCACTAACAGGTGCCATGATGAGGAGATCATCAGTCTTATTCACTTCACCTCGCACTGGTCATACACACACTACAGCTCAAAAGTTTAGGATCACTCAAAAATTTTTTTTGTTTGCAGACTTTTATTTCATCATAAATCAATAACTGAGGTCATTTACAAGCATGTAAGCAGTATTAACTGGACTGGATACTGCTATAACCTACAAACTGACAGTATGGATGAGAAGTAGCACAGGAATACTGTGATTACTGTAGTCAGTAATCAAGAATGCTTGTTTTCAAAAGCCATCACGGCAAAAAAAAATAAAAATCCACATGGAATTACCTTTATTTTATACTGTGTGTAAACTCGGAAAGGTTCAATTATAAAGCGACAATAACAGATTATGGACAGTTAGGATGTGGATATTGGAATCGAGGGATTTGAAGCCGGGTGTGAGAGACGGGGAAGATGATGCTTTATTAGTTATGAGACATTTTAACTAAGCAAACGTTCATTAAGTAGGCGCATTGTATTGTGATTTTATCAAAAACAGAGAATGATAAATATTTATTGATTAATACACACTTTTTCTTCATTCACCCAGTAGTGTAATGAAGCCCTTATCCACAGACAGCGTTCTCAGCTTGTTATCTGTTACCTGGGGATCTGTAGAACCAGTGGCCTCTTGCTTGGTTTGCTCGCCTGTGTATGATGAGCTGCATGTGGAATAAAGACGATAAACCAGATGAGATAGATTAATTAAAGGTGAGGGCATGGAAATGATTGAGTGTTATCACTTAAGCATGACAGAAGCAAGATAAAAACATGAACAATGCCATGCCAACTTGCAACCGGGCCGTGTGTAATTAAAAAAGTAACAGTTATGCAATTATGCTTGTATCTGTATGCTCCTGAACTGGTATGAAGTCAATAAATGCAACTGTAAATTAAAACAGATTAGCATTCATAATGTGAATAGCTAGGATTCACTCGCCCCAGGGTGAGATTTTTGTTTTTTATGTACAAATGGTTCATAAATTTGGACATAAAAGCACGCTGGAATGCACTCAGGGCATGAAGCGGGAGATACTCTGGACAACCCATCCACAGGGTTAAATCAGACGGACACACACTACAGATAATTTAGAGATGCCAATCAGTCTATAGTGCATGTCTGGACTGGTGGAGGAGACCAGAGAACCTGGGGGAAACCTCTGAAGCATGGGAGAACATGCAAAATTCCACACACACAGGATGGAATCGAAACTCCATCCCTGGACAAACAAGACGAACCCTGAATTGGAAGCGAACATGTACAGCATATTACAGTTCAGTGGTATGATATGATTGTAAAATCCTGTTACAGTATAATATCATGATTCTGAGCTGCTGCATGTCACTCTGATGGTCCTGTGATCAACACTGGTGGTGCACATAAATCATACTCATCACGCTTCAGCTTCAGATCACATGGTGACTGGCCGAGGCTTGCAGCTGCTAATCATGATGTTGTTGCTATTTAGGCATCCTTTAGTGTTTAGTGTACATAATGTGGTTTGGGACACAGCCCCGAATTCATATTACATGTGTATGATTGCTGTTCTAAATCCTATTTATACATTTTTGCTATAAATGATTTAGAAATAAATTAAAAAAAAATCTTGAATTGGTTGACACAACATACAGCATTTTAAAGGGTTTGTGCTAAGGCAGCAAACGCTGAAAAATATGAATAACTGAGTCATTCTTCTCATTACTGTAACTGCAGCATTTTCCACATGACTGCTGTAAGTGTGAGTTTCCGTTATACTGAGAGACTACAACACCATATGCTAGTAAGGAAATGCTCCAGCTCTGTCACAGTGCTGTAGTGAATGCCCTCCGTGTGTCTGAGCAGACTGGCACGAGCAGCTAAATTAAAACAGACTCATTCAGTTCCACGGCGCTGCTCGTTTGAGGCTGGCCACCTTTCCAACATCACCTTCTCCCGTTGGTGAAGACCCTGGAAAAAAAAAAATATCAGATGCAATTATGCCATGAAATGGGATGTGATGAGGCGCATGTAATATGTTTTTTTTTTTTTCCTTCGCCATGCGTTTTCGCCTCGGGGATGACAGGGGGATGTATTTGAAGTTCATTTTTAGTTCCTTTGATAAAAATAAATTGGCAAAATATGATCTCGGACACCTTTCTGCTATAAAAACACACACACACACAAAAATCAGCTCCGTTAATCATGTGACAACTTTAATCTTTTATTGTGCTTTTAATATTCAGACCTGCAGAAGATCCTCAGCGAAGGGCTTCAGTCTGAGCTGCTCGGATGCTACGTTCGTTTCAGATTTGTCATTTGTGAAATGTTTATGTTTCCTGTGAGAGGAATGACTGTTATATAATGTTGTAAAAGGTTGGGTTGGGTTTTACATTTTTAAATGTATCTGTAAGAAGAAAACCTAAACTGATCTCATAATTGTATTATTATTATTATTATTATTATTATTATTAACAACAACAACATCCATGGTCCAGATGTTTTACTGCATTTAAGAATCTTGCACATCAGATAATTCATTATAAATGTATCAGTAGCCCCTACACCCTACACCCAGTGTACTGTACAAGATGAAGGTTAGATCTGATCTTTACTGTTATTTATGTAATAACTCTACAGTAGGCTCCTACTTACACATGTTTTGGGAATGCCCAGTGGTGGTTCCTTTTTGGAAATTTTATTTTGAATATACCATAAGATCCTCAACTTCTTCTACTGTTAGATGATTCCACTCTCCAGCTGAACGCCCATCAACAAAGGACCTTATCGGCAGCAGGTACTGTTACGGATAGAGCCGTCCACTCCTGCATCTTTCACTTGGCTATCATATTTTAGAGACATTGTCTTGCTAGAAGGCACCACTGCCAGGCTCAGCGGCACAAAGGACAACGCTATTCAGAGCTGGTCAAATATTGCTGCTAAAAAAAGATGACACCCTTACTATACTTATCTGACTTTATTTTTAGTTTTCTTCTCCCCTTCCTTTTTATAAGTGGACAGCTTCGTGGCATCTATTTGTATATAGCTCATTTGGTGATAGATGATATATGTTCCTGATGTGAATTAACCTGAATAAATAAAAAATCTTGATCACAAAAAATAATAATATTAATAATCATCATTATGGGAATAAAATGAATTGGTTTAAATTAATTCATTCATTGTGTTACTCGAGTAAATTCCACTGTGCTCTGGTTTTGGATCGCTATACAAAATACATATTCTGTATTTCCCCCCATTTTTCCTGTCAAAATGCTAACATGCACAACATATTAGAATCTGTTCGAAAAATCCAACAGCAAGATTTTGAACAGAAAGCATTCATTTCACAACGGAGCCAAACTCAATCATCCTGACAGCCCCACTGAGGCTGTCACTGAAGTGCTTGGGCCCCTTAATCATCGCTTGCATATGAAGACACACGAGCCTCAGTCCAATCCACCGTTGATAAAAATCAACAAACCAAACGGCAGAAATCTGGTGTCTAATCAGTTGTCCAAGCTCCTGTGATGTTTGCTTGTGTAATCTACACTCATCCGTGTTTACGGTGATTGCACAGCAAATCCAGAGGAAGTGAAAGCACTGGGAGAAACCAGACACTCGATTCTGTCTATGCCTTACAGGTCACACTCGCTAAAGTCCTGGGTTTAAAAAAAGAAAAAGAAAAACAAGAAATTTGTCATTACACGGTTTGTTGTGGCACGGCTGCGTGAATTATGCACCTCGGCGTTACAGAGAGGAGAGAGTTTTCTGTTTGCTGGATTAATAACTTCATTAAAAGGCTTGGGGCGAAGTGGAAGTGAACAGTGAGGTTTTGCTCGCTCTCAACGAGCCATGAAATTACTGCACGCCCCCTGAAAATAGTGGCTGATGGAAAGGGAAAGAGCAAGTCCCAGGGGTGTAAAGAAAGTCACACACATACACACAAGTCACGCTTACTTTTACTCCACACTCACTACCTACTGTATCTCTCTTTCTCTCAGACACAACCAGCGCAGTCGCTCTGCTGCAGAGGTAAAACAGCTAGCCGTCTAATATCAGGCAATATGGATATTTATGGCAATACGGATATACAGGCATGTGAACGCAAATAAACCCCAGACAGTGTTCAAATAATTACTATTAACCTCAGAAAATCCCCCCAAAGATTAATTACATGTGTTATCATGTGAAAAGAATGAATGTTTATGAAAAAACAAAAATAATGTGTTAATTCTATGTGGAAATAATTTGTTTAAAAATTAATAGAAAATTAGAAAAAGTAACAAATGAAGAAACCACGTAGACAGAAGGACATGTAAATAATCTGATAAGGTAATATTTGAAAATAAAGGTAGATGTGAAAAAAATCATGTATAAATAATAAAAATAAATTAATAAAATTATATTAAAAAACAAAATAAGTGAATAATTTTTTCAAAAATGGTATGTGGTAAATGAATCCAGGAAATCACATGTAAACAGCAAGTCATTTGTATGAAATTAATATGGAAAAATAAATTATTTGTGTTTTTATTAAGAATCACTTGGTATAATAAATGACTTTTAAAACAATAGAATTGTAAAAAATAAAAATAAAATAGCAACCACATGTGAAAGTGAACAAATTGTGTGGAAAAATTAAATGAAATGAAAGTAAAAATGTGTAAATAATCACAAGATGAATTACTAAATAAACAATTTCTAAACAGTCACATGTGAAAATAAAGGAGTTTAAAAACAAATAGGTGAAAATAAATTAATCATGTGTAAAGAATCACATGAAAAGAAATGAATCTTTATTAAAGGATAACACATGAAAATAAATAACTCGTGTGTAAAGAGTCACATTCAAATAATTCAGCAATTTCGGAAGGATGGCAAGTCAAAAGAAATGAATCAAGTGAAAGAATCACGTGTAAATGAATGAGTCATTCCTAAAGAATCAAATGTGGAAATAAATAAATTATGTAGAAGAATCACAAGTGAAAATAAATGAGTCGTGTGTAAAGAATCACATGTAAATAGATGAATCAATTTTAAAAAATAAATCACAAAGGAAAACAAATGAGTCATGTATAAAGAATCACATGAGACTCACATCAGGTCCAGAAAGGTCTACTTGGGTTGATCTAGAAATCCTT
Organism: Hemibagrus wyckioides; assembly: GCF_019097595.1. NCBI lineage: Eukaryota > Metazoa > Chordata > Actinopteri > Siluriformes > Bagridae > Hemibagrus > Hemibagrus wyckioides. The sequence goes on along the minus strand of NC_080721.1, from coordinate 11,680,720 downwards.
TTATGACCCTGAAATCTTCATGTTCGCTCACCAGAAGTGAAACACTGAATTAATACTGAACTGAGACGCTAAGACTGTTAATGCACCGTGTTCATTAACGTTGCCCAACACCGGATACTTGCTCAGTGCATGTCTTTGTGTAACGGATGCTACATCATTCTGTCATTATTTATTAAGTGCTGCCATTATTTGAATTTTATATCAGTGAACAATGATGGAATGACATTTGATTAGCATTAGCATTTGGTAACTGATTAAATAAAAAGAATTAAAATAGGAAACACACACACTTTCTGGGAGCTGATGTAGCAGCGAAGTACTGCAGCCTTTATTGAGACATCACCTTCCTTTTGAAAAGTGCTCCATTTATCAGCCTATTAATGGGAGTTAATTACACGTGTAAGCGCTAAACCTGAAAAGAATCATTAGCGCACTTCTCGCTAGGTCATACGCAGACGAGGGAGCCTCCCGCGTCTCTGACTGAGAGCTTAATTAATTCAGACGCCGCATTAAAATTTGTTATGAATTGTTAACTCGGTGTGTAGCCTCATTAATGAAAGCCTCGAGGGGTTGGCCTGCTAATCATCGCAAACATGGCCGCTTCCCTCTCAGGGAGATTTGGCACTCGGTTTTTAATCGCTGAGGACCAGCGACGGCGTCATGCTTTAACCTTTACACACAAACATGTCCGCTTCTTTGTGTCTTTACCTCCCTGTTATTTATTTCAGTCCGAGGGTGGGGGGTAATCATTTATTTAATGATGAACGGCGATTATACAAGTTTCAACGTCACTATCTATCTGAGAGCAGGATCTCGGTTATATACGATATCACTGTCACTTATTTTCTCTCACTGTCTGTCTTTCGCTGTAAATCACTAAAATTGGACATTTCTTCCCAAGCAAAAATCCATTTCCTCAACATGTCTGCTGTCAAATTAGCAAATCGCAAATGAAAAAAAACCAACAACAACACAATAAACAAACAGCCGCTTGTTATCGTACTAACATATGCACCGCTCTTTAAATTTTATAATCTTTTTAAACAAATGAATGTCAAATTGTCATGCTGGAAAACTTTCTCATCATGTGTAAAAATTTAAAACAGACTCTGTGTGGAAGAAAACGATGAGGAGCGCTGTTTTGCAAAAAATAATGAATTTCCTGACGCTAACAACTTTTACATATTAAACACCAACATGTCATACTGTTTATCCATTCGGAGTTATGTGTTTGTGAAACGATAGAATTTTGAAAAGATGTTGAAGCTTAGTAAGTTCGTAAAGAGAAAGCGAGCAGTGAAATAGTCTGGATAGTTTAGGTTTAGTTAGAGGTAATGCTCTGAAGTCTGGATATTTATTAATTCATTCATTCATTTATTTATTATTTATATGTTTGTTTATTTGATTGTTTGTTTACGTCATACATTTTCCTAAAAAGAGACTTAAGTTAAACAGTGACACTGTGTATGAAAGGGTTAAATTGAGGTGCTCATAAGGGTGAAGTGGGATGGGGAATGTGTCAGGATCATGTAATGTTTAGGGACTGATGGGTAATGTAACAGTTTCCACTGATTTCAGCTTATTCAGGACAATATCGCTAAAGTTACAGCAGCTATAAACTCTTTTTCTCGCCACTTATCTTACAGTAATGGAGTATTCAGTCCAATCTAAACAGCACAGAACGGTAGAGTAGAAATGATGTGTAGAACTATATAGGAAAATTATAGTGTAGTACTGTATTGCAGAGCTGTAGGCTAGAAATGCGGTGTAGAACTGTGGTGTAGGATTGCAGAACTTTAGATAGAAGTGGTGTGTAGAACTGTGTAGAACCCAACGCATCATCGGCACCCAACTACCTGCCATTGAGTCTCTTCACTACAGTAGATGTCTGCGCAGAGCACACAAAATCATCAAGGACTCCTCCCACCCTGGTCATAAACTGTTCACCTTCCATCCAGGAGGAGATACAGGTCCATCCGCACCAGAACCAGCAGGTTTAGGGCCAGTATTTTTCCTTCAACCATAAATCTACTGAACTCAGGACTCTCACGTCTCACTGCACTCGCCACCTTGCAGTTCTGCTCCACCCTGTACATTCTGTTATAATGCAATATTTTCTCTGTGTAATATAATTAATGTACATATTGTCCACTTCATAGATTACACCTAGTTTACCTATCTGTCTATATATTTATATACATTTATATATACCATATTTATATATATACTATATACTCTCTGTATAAACATCTCTGTTACTGTTGTACATACAATGTACATAATGCACACATTTTTGCACAATAGATAATTATACTTTACACTTTATCTGCTGAAAATTCAACTTGCACATACCTCTCTATACACACTCCGACATAGCCTTATTTATTGTTGTACATATTTACATATTTATCTGCACTTGTTCATTTGCACAATTTCTACTATTTACACTTCTGGTAGATGCTAAACAGCATTTCGTTGCTATGTACCTGTACTTTGCAATGACAATAAAGTTGTATCTAAAACTGTAAAGTAGAATTCTAGTGTAGAACTGTAGTGCAGAACTGTGAAGTAGAATTCTAGTGTACAACAGTACTGTAGAACTCAAGTGTAGAACTGTAGTGTAGAACTGTAAAGTAGAACTCTAGTGTACAACAGTACTGTAGAACTCAAGTGTAGAACTGTAGTGTAGAACTGTAAAGTAGAACTCTAGTGCAGAATTGTAGTGCAGAACTATAGTGTAGAACTCTAGTGCAGAACTGTAGTGTAGAACTGTAGTGCATAACTGTAGTGTAGAACTGTAAAGTAGAACTCTAGTGCATAACTGTAGTGTAGAACTGTAAAGTAGAACTCTAGTGCAGAATTATAAAGTAGAACTGTAAAGTAGAACTCTAGTGCAGAACTGTAGTGTAGAACTGTAGCACATAACTGTAGTGTAGAACTGTAAAGTAGAACTCTAGTGCATAACTGTAGTGTAGAACTGTAGTGCATAACTGTAGTGTAGAACTGTAAAGTAGAACTCTAGTGCATAACTGTAGTGTAGAACTTTAAAGTAGAACTCTAGTGCAGAATTGTAAAGTAGAACTGTAAAGTAGAACTCTAGTGCAGAACTGTAGTGTAGAACTGTAAAGTAGAACTCTAGTGCAGAACTGTAGTGTAGAACTGTAGCGCATAACTGTAGTGTAGAACTGTAAAGTAGAACTCTAGTGCATAACTGTAGTGCAGAACTGTAAAGTAGAACTCTAGTGCAGAACTGTAGTGTAGAACTGTAAAGTAGAACTGTGGTGTAGAACTGTAAAGGATAACTCTAGTGCAGAATTGTAGTGTAGAACTGTAAAGTAGAACTGTAGTGTAGAACTGTAAAGGATAACTCTAGTGCAGAATTGTAGTGTAGAACTGTAGCGCATAACTGTAGTGTAGAACTGTAAAGTAGAACTCTAGTGCAGAACTGTAGTGTAGAACTGTAAAGTAGAACTCTAGTGCAGAACTGTAGTGTAGAACTGTAGCGGATAACTGTAGTGTAGAACTGTAAAGTAGAACTCTAGTGCAGAACTGTAGTGTAGAACTGTAAAGTAGAACTATAGTGCATAACTGTAGTGTAGAACTGTAAAGTAGAACTATAGTGCAGAACTGTAGTGTAGAACTGTAGCGCATAACTGTAGTGTAGAACTGTAAAGTAGAACTCTAGTGCATAACTGTAGTGTAGAACTGTAGTGCATAACTGTAGTGTAGAACTGTAAAGTAGAACTCTAGTGCATAACTGTAGTGTAGAACTTTAAAGTAGAACTCTAGTGCAGAATTGTAAAGTAGAACTGTAAAGTAGAACTCTAGTGCAGAACTGTAGTGTAGAACTGTAGTGCATAACTGTAGTGTAGAACTGTAAAGTAGAACTCTAGTGCAGAACTGTAGTGTAGAACTGTAGCGCATAACTGTAGTGTAGAACTGTAAAGTAGAACTCTAGTGCATAACTGTAGTGCAGAACTGTAAAGTAGAACTCTAGTGCAGAACTGTAGTGTAGAACTGTAAAGTAGAACTGTAGTGTAGAACTGTAAAGGATAACTCTAGTGCAGAATTGTAGTGTAGAACTGTAAAGTAGAACTGTAGTGTAGAACTGTAAAGGATAACTCTAGTGCAGAATTGTAGTGTAGAACTGTAGCGCATAACTGTAGTGTAGAACTGTAAAGTAGAACTGTTGTGTAAAACTGTAAAGTAGAACTGTAGTGCAGAATTTTAGTGTAGAACTGTAGTGCAGAACTGTAGTGTAGAACTGTAAAGTAGAACTGTTGTGTAAAACTGTAAAGTAGAACTGTAGTGCAGAATTTTAGTGTAGAACTGTAGTGCAGAACTGTTGTGTAGAACTGTAAAGTAGAACTGTTGTGTAAAACTGTAAAGTAGAACTGTAGTGCAGAATTTTAGTGTAGAACTGTAGTGCAGAACTGTAGTGTAGAACTGTAAAGTAGAACTGTTGTGCAGAACTGTTGTGTAGAAAAGTAAAGTAGAACTGTTGTGTAGAAAAGTAAAGTAGAACTGTTGTGTAGAAAAGTAAAGTAGAACTGTTGTGTAGAACAGTAAAGTAGAACTGTTGTGTAGAACAGTAAAGTAGAACTCTAGTGCACCCTCAGTCCACACGTCAGCAGATGGATGAATGGGATACAGCTCCAGTCACCGCAGCACCTGATAAACCCAGGAGAGAAAATTCTAGAGCGTGTGATAAACAATAAGGCTTGCTGATGAATCTGGGCCGTGGTGAGCGTCTGAGCTGGTGGGTGCTGATGGAGACGCTGCTGACATTTTCAGCTCCGGTGAACTTTGTGCACTTCATTATCTTCGTTAGACAGGTGCGCGCTTAATGAATGCCCCTGCTGTTTAATTAGCTCCCTATGGGACAGCAGGCTGGATTATCAAAGGAAAAAGTCCATAATTACCATCCGCCACACACACAAACGTCTCACACTGTCTCAGCCGCATCTCACATCTCTCCCATCAGACGCACATGGGTCAAAGGTCACCAAGGTTTTGGCATGTTCTTAGGTAACAGGACTTATTGCATTTATAACTGTCTTATAACCTTCAGGATATGTTTGCACTAATCAAAAGATCAACCTGTCTGTCTCTCTGTCTGTGTATCTGTTTGTTGGTGTGTTTATCTGGCCAGACATCCATCTGTTTGTCTATACATTAATCCATCCATTCATCCATTCATCCATTGTTGGTGGTAATGGTAGTGTTGATACTGTTGTTGGTGATGGTGGTGGTAATGGTGTTGTTATTGTTGTTGGAGGTGTTGTGTTGTTGGTGGTAATGGTGTTGTTGTTATTTGTGGTGGTGGTAATGGTGTTGTTGTTATTTGTGGTGGTGGTAATAGTGTTGTTGGGGGTGGTGCTGGTGCTGGTAGTGGTGTTGTTATTGTTGTTGGAGATGGTGGTGGTGGTAATGGTGTTGTTGTTGGGGTGGGGGTGAGGGTGGTAGTGGTGTTGTTGTTGGTGGTGGTGCTGGTAGTGGTGTTATTGTTGCTGTTGTTGTTGGTGGTGGTAATGGTGTTGTGGTTTCCTCTGGTGGTGGTGCTGGTAGTGGTGTTATTGTTGCTGTTGTTGTTGGTGGTGGTAATGGTGTTGTGGTTTCTGGTGGTGGTGGTGCTGGTAGTGGTGTTATTGTTGCTGTTGTTGTTGGTGGTGGTAATGGTGTTGTGGTTTCTGGTGGTGGTGGTGCTGGTAGTGGTGTTATTGTTGCTGTTGTTGGTGGTGCTAATGGTGTTATTATTGTTGTTGGTGGTGCTGGTAGTGCTGTTATTGTTGCTGTTGTTGGTGGTGGTAATGGTCTTGTTATTGTTGTTGATGGTGTTGGTGGTAATGGTGTTGGTGGTGTGGTTGGTGTTGGTGTGGTTGGTGTTGGTGGTGTTAATATATTATGAATTGCCTCTGATTGCAGAAACATCTGAAAACGTCCAGTGAAGTCCAGAAAGGTTCAGTTGCCGTGACTCAGTCACACAGCCGTCCAAATTAAACTCGTCTGACTGTTTGTTTTAGTTAAGACACACTCCATGCCACCGTGACAGTTGAGCAGCGTGAAAGCCGACATGTTAATTAGCCGATGTTTGAGCATCACTGCAGGCAGTAATTAACTTCCACTGCAATTAGATCTGTTCAGTTCGGTCTCAATTACATCAGCGTGTCAGGACGAGGAGGAAAGTGACGACACGTCTGTTACCATCATCGCTCTGATTACACACCATTTCAGGAAGAGTGAGTCAGGTGCTCAAGTGTTCACTTTAACACACACACATACACTTTCTGTCAAACATAAGCAACTAACAATAATAATAATAATAATAATAATAATAGTGTGTGTGTGAAAGAGAGAGAGAGAGAGAGAGAGAGAGAGAGAGACAGAGAGAGAGAGAGAAAACGACGTAGTGAGGTCAGACATCCAGAGAAAGGGTGAGACAGGGAAAGAGACAATGTGTCACTCTCTATATCTCTCTTTCACTCTCTTTCCCCTGCCCTACTCTCTCTGTTCCTGTCTCACTCCCCCCCATGTCTCACTCTCTCCCCGTCTCACTCTCCCTTCTCCTGTCTCACTCTCTCCCCGTCTCACTCTCCCTTCTCCTGTCACACTCTCTCAACGTCTCACTCTCTCCCGCATCTCACTCTCTCTTCTCCTGTCTCAATCTCTTCCCCATCTCCCCCACTCTCTCGCCTTGTCTCACTCTCTGTTCCTGTCTCACTCTCTATGACACCTCATTTAAATGAACATCTTGTGCTTTCTTTTGGGTGTCTGCAAGGTTCGAGTTGAGGAGCAATGTTTTATTGTTGAGTGTGTGTGTGTGTGTGTGTCCTCCTAAGCTGTTTGCTAACAGAGGCTAGTAATTAGTGGCAGTAATTACACTGATGCTGTTGGTTTAATAGTTTTTGACAGTGTGTGTGAACATTACAGGGTCTTTAACACAAAATTGTGTGTTTTTTTTCTTGGAGAGAATTCGATTTAGACTGATAGCTGAACTCTTGCTGGATTAGAAACAACATCTGAAGAAATTATTTTAAAACAAACTGACAGAATGTTGCTCACAATGGAAGAGTTGAAAGAGTTTTCTGTGATAAAATGCTGTAAAAAGCAGCGGTGTTGCTACATCGAGGTGTAAACGTAACACCGTTTAACCTTTACAATGCTCGTATTGATTTATTCTGCACTTATCAGGCTTCACATCAGAGCCTGAAGGCAGCTGCAATGGTGGGAGTCCAGCTTAATTGAGCAGCTCTGTGAAGACAAAAGCCTCTGTGCTAAATGCTACGTGTTAGCATTTCAGCTCAAGGAAAGGCTAATTTCCTGATAGCAGCTGAGTTTGCTATGTTCGCCGTAATATTTGGGTTTTTAGCATCGTGCTTCCTCTCAGGATTTAGCTGCTCGTGTTTCTGTACAGTGAAGTAATTAGCCTGCTAGCGAACAGACTACTAGCTGAAAAATAGTGGTACTTTTCTTCATTTGTTTCAAGCAGGTATATTTCAGATTCATCACACCGTGCGAAGAGACTAGCATTAAAAAAAACAACAGCTAATTATGTATACACACAAGCACCTGGTCTCATTGTTTGCCGCTTATCACGCTTCCTGTCTCTACGATATTAGCTAAAAATATGCAGAAAAGTAATGCCATGCTAATTTGCCGTGATAAAGCAGAAGCTGTGGATGAAATTGGAAGCATACGTTTTAATTAAACTCACTTTTTTTTTTTACCTCTCGAATTGCGAATAACAACAACTGACCACTATAAATCATTTGGTATCACCGAAAAACTATTTTTTTCCCCCTTTTCTCTAAGAGTGAAAGGCCTTTTCAGGTCCAGATAAAGTGCTAATAAATTACCCGTGTTTCCTGCGTAATGGATGTCAGCCTGCCGCTGGGAGATATCATTGTGTGTCATGAATATTTCGATGGTGTGATTAGATCAAATAAAAATGCGCTGAATTCCTAAACAGCTCCGCCGAGACGCTGCTGATCAGAAACGGCTATTTTAGACGAAACAGATTCTATTGCTGGGATATAAGCAGATAAGCAGTAATTACTCTGACACTGTGTGTGTGTGTGTGTGTGTGTGTGTGTGTGTAAGTTGCTCAGCTCATACAGGATCAGGTTGTTGTTGGGAAAATGCAGGTTTCTGACAATCGTGACTGATGTGTGCAAGATTAAAATAAACTGTAAGAGAAACTGTATGATGGTTACTTACAGATTTCAGTTTTATTCACAACCTTTGTTTTTTGTTGTTTTTGATAGATAGATAGATAGATAGATAGATAGATAGATAGATAGATAGATAGATAGATAGATAGATAGATAGATAGATAGATAGATAGACAGATGCATGAGCATGCAGACAGACAGATATACATACATATATAGCGAGAAAGAGAGAGAGAGAGAGAGAGAGAGAGAGAGAGATGGGTGGATGGATGGATGGATGGATGGATGGACAGACAGGCAAAGATAGATAGATAGATAGATAGATAGATAGATAGATAGATAGATAGATAGATAGATGATCATGCAGGCAGACTATCTATCTATCTCTTTCTCTCTCTCTCTCTCTCTCTCTATATATATATATATATATAGATAGAGACAGAGAGAGAGAGAGAGAGAGAGAGAGAGAGAGAGATAGATAGATAGATAGATAGATAGATAGATAGATAGATAGATAGATAGATGAGCATGCAGGCAGACAGACAGAATAATACATCTAATATCAGAGAGAGAGAGAGAGAGAGAGAGACAGGAGTCTTTCTGTTAAGCATTTTTATTTATTTATTTATTTATTGGACTTATTAAAACTTGGAGCTCACTTACACTATATTGCCAAAAGTTTTGGGACACCCCTCCAAATCATTGAATTCAGATGTTGTTTTTCAGGGGTTGGGCTCGGTCACTTAGTTCCAGTGAAAGGAACTCTTAATGCTTCAGCTTCATACTGAGACATTTTGGACAATTTCATTCTCCCAACTTTGTGGGAACAGTTTGGGGATGACCGCTTCCTGTTCCAACATGACTGCACAAAGCAAGGTCCATAAAGACATGGATGCGCGAATTTGGTGTGGAGGAACTTGACTGGGCCTGAGAGAGAAAATATGGACAACAAGGATATTTAGATTTTTAGAGCATTGCGTCTGCATTGTACTTCATTCCTTAAATAATAATAAAAGTTGATATTAATAAAATATAACACAGATTAAAGATAAACACAATTCTTTTCAATCATAATTCAAGTCTATTTTGGAATCATCTATTTTTTTATTTACTGAAATTAGAACAAGGCATATTTTTTATTCCACAGTTTAGTAAAAAAAAAAAGTTGCTAAACCTTAGAGGGTAAAAAGGCAGCGGTGTCGCTGAGGGTAAGAGTGTAAAGAGTGTAAACACAGACGAGCAACACTGCATCAACACAGTAAACAGTCATTAGATTAGCGAGACGTGTCTCCGGAGTTGCTGTTGAACTTGGTGAAGTTACTTGGTGTAATTGTTAATTACTTTGTCCATATGTTTCCCATAAAGCACCTCTTCAATCCATATGGCACTTCTGTTGATGAGACTCATCGTGCACGCTGCATGTTTCCAAGAGTGATGCACGAGACTGGGTCTAATGCTAAAACTCCAAAACTCCTAATTGTGCAAAAAAAAAGAAGAAAAAAAAAAAGGAAAAAGGAAAAAGCCAGCTATTCTGCACAGATGGTTGTCAGAAACGGACGCATCATTCGAGATGTTTCGACTACAATGCGGTGCACGCCTCAGACGAAATGTTATTTACCCGAAAACTCCAACAAGATAACGAGTGAGAAGAGACTTGAAAACATCTGGAAAAAGGAAACGTGGCATCTGAGAGATTGCACACTTGTCAGTCATCAGCTGGAGAGAAAAAAAATAATAATAATAAAAAATAAGAGAGTCGCTCTGTGGGTTTGACAAGCTTTCATCAAACATGCTGATGTTTATCGGTCCAGCAGGCTGCAGGATGCCGGATTGTTGGAGCTCACAAAGCCAATCAAATCTGTGACTTTACTGAGATGGTTCTATATGTTTCTACTTCCTTTCGAGGTTGAGAATTGGCTCGTATGATTCTCCTGTCAAGTGCACACTACTCCTCGTTCCTCACTTTACATCATCCGGTGTTTAGTTGGACGTCACCTCTATAGGATTCCTTGTGGCATTTATTTCAAATTGATTAAAATAATAATAATAATAATAATAAACTGAGAAAAAGGAAACAATGAGAAGGGTGTGTGTGTGTGTGTGTGTGTGTGAGGGGAGCAATTTATGTATCTTGCTGGCATATTTTGCCTCAACTTGTCCTCATGTAGTGAAGCATCGCTACAAATCAACACAAAGTTCTGTGTTCTGTGTGTGTGTGTGTGTGTGTGTCCAAAAAAAATTGGTTTTAAAATTTGCAATTTAATTTGTGGATTTTTTTTGTGCATTTTAAAAATTTATTTATTTATTTATTTATTTATTTATTTATTTATTTATTTGTGTAAATCTACTCAGAGCAGTGAAATCACAAGCACAGGATTCTTCTTTTAAACTCCTATCACTGAAAGCAGGTACAGTATGTAATGACTTTCTAGTCATTTGAGAGCTGTGCTCAGGTTCCATACGCGTCAATGTAATGACATCACAGCATGCCTCGACCCGAATCTGCGTTAACTTTCCCGGACCACAGCAAAAAATCACAACATCCCTGCATTTGCTTGATTTGAGATTGATTTCTGTGATCATGTGGGAACTGTATGATGAAACGTTACTATCCTGATGGGCGTGGTTTTATCCAGAGTGACTCCGCCCCCAGCTGCAGGACATATTGATTTACTGTATGGTTTGTTGAGAATGAAAATCGTCGACTCTGGCCTTCACACATCATAACACCTATGAGAGAAGATCTTTAAGAAGATATCCGTCACTTGGGTACAGTTATATTATATATTATAGATATTTAAGGTTCACCTTCTTCAGTCTCTGAGGCACTTTGTTCTGCAGGTTGTGCTACCAGCAAACCACACTGTTCAATCTATTGTCTGTATTTTCTTACTTTGTACAAGGAGAAGAAGAGTTGGTGTGAAAAGGCCACGGAGTGTGAATGCGTCCATCGGCATTGGCGTTTCTGATATGAAAAGATTCAGCGATGTGTGGAACATCCTTCTGGTTTTTTATCTCCATGTGTCACTCTGTACAAAGCAGAAGCCTGGTGGTATTTTACACCAGATGAAAGCGGACAGTCAGATGATTTGTCTCCTGAAAAGGACTTTTCAGCATTATCAGCTAACACTGAAAATGTCCTTGTTGATTTGAAAGAGATACATGTTAATATCAGTATGGCTTTGTCTGCTCCAGCGCATGCTTTGATCACGTGACTTGCTTTCCTCAGGACGATTAAACTACACGATATATCAGTAGAACAACCGTAAAGATTTATCTGCAATATTTTAGAGCAATTCTGCCCTCTAGTGGTACAATGCTGAGAACTGCAAAGGACAGATTTCTAGTTTGTTTGTTTGTTTGTTTTTTAATTATTGGGGGGTTGAATCACAGTCACAAACTCTTCTCTCAGTTGTTCACGTTGCGTCTTTATCTCTGTGGCCTGGCTCTTTTGTCTATTTTCAAGAGTAACTCCGTTTTAAGCACTCTTATCTCACGGAGAATGAGCTCTTGATTAGTTTCCATTCTGCTTCCACTGTCATGCTCTCCGCCATCTTATCTGGTTTGCTGTGCGTACTGGGCATGTTCAATAAGCCTCAATATAGGGCGATTATTTATTCAAACTTGCCTCAAAACAGTCTCTACTCTTTTAGTTATATGAATGCGAACGAGAATGCATTTGTGTTTAAACAAGTACAGCTTGTGTTTAAACAAGTACAGAAAATAATAAGAGACCACTGCCCAATCTCCAGACTTGAACCCTATTGAAAACCTCTGGAATGTCATCAAGAGGAAGATGGATGATCACTTTTTTGCAAAAAGAGTGGTATAAAGTTCCCCAACAGCAGTGTGAAAAACTGGTGGAGATCATGGAGCTAAAACACATGCAGATCAGGGTTATTCCACCAAATACTGATTTCTTAATGTTATTTAGCCAAAGCATTTACACAATTTGTTTACAAATGATTTGCACTTTGTTTTATTCGAGTTATTAAAGCTCTGCAAATACTGCATGATCTTGGGTTATTTTTATGTGTTGTCATTTCCTTTAAATATACACTCTAAATAACAATAGTTATATTCTGAATTTAGGAGAAATACTGTCAGCAGTTCACAAAAAAAATGAAACAAAACTGTTCATCTCAGCAATACATGAACCTGGAAGAAAAAAACATAAGAAACTGATTATTTTGCAGTGGTCTCTTATTTTTTTTCCAGAGCTGCAAATACAGTTCAGTATGGAGACCAGTCAAACAAGTCTTCACATGTTGCTGACCACACCGGAAGCCATATGGTTTGATGACAACAGCCTTAAGAAGAAGCCAGAAATGATCGAGTACTATAATAAACCTAAAGAAGAAGTGGACACAGTGAGTCAGATGGGTCGCACCTACTTATGTAAGCGGAGAACACAGAAGTGGCCCATGGTGCTATGGTACAATGTGCTGGATGTTGAAACCCTCATTACCTACACCAACTTCACTGGACAACACCCTGATTACATGGGTGGTGTGACCAGTGCACGACGGCTATTTATCAAGGAGCAGGTCAAAGATCTTGTCATGCCACATTTGAATAGGTGCTTGAAGGGCACACCCCACCTTCAAAAGCATACTACAGAGGCAATGGTAAGATGTGGGATAAACCCAGCCACCACCCAGCCACAGGAGGACATCAGACAGCAGGGCCAATCAAAGAGAAAGAGGTGCAGGATCTGCCCAGCTCCCAAAGACAGAAAAGTCAGCAGCCAGTGTTCCCAGTGCAAAAGGCCTGTGTGATAAAACAAAGAAATACCTAGCCAAGCAACATAGGAAATGAATATGGGTCATTTAAGACCCATGTTGTGCATTAGAAGGGGTTTGCATAGCTTGTGCATCAAAGGGTTAAATTCATATAATATAATTATATGCCAGTATACTGCCAGTATTGTAAAATTCCCTGGTTTATTTGCTCTTGTCACAGTAGCTGCATAATCGTGTCACTTTCCAGGCGCTCCACACTTTCCAGGCACCTCCAGACTCTTGTGCATCTCCTCTAGTAGAGCTTTGAGTGTCTCTGGGTACTGCTCAACCCCACTGCTGACCTGGGACAAGGGCTCCATGAGATACTTTTGCTAAATAGTCCCTTGGGGTCTGAGAGACATTAGTCTCTCTGTTTGTATCTGAGAACCCGGTGCCAGTGATGCTGTCTTTCAGTCCCTGTATGGAAATGAATCATATATCTACTGTACCATTATGTAATCTCGAAAGGACACGATTCTCTAACTTAGGACTATGTGCAATGCAATCAAGCAACCGAATCAAGCATTTGTTTGCTCAACATCTGGGATGGTATGTTATGATAATTTCATTAAATTATAAGATGCTAACTAGCTAGGTTAGTTTTACTCACAAAGATTGTAACTGCTTGCTGCACAAATAAATAAACATAAAAATCTGCTGCATATTTTGACCCCTTTTCAACAGAACTATATGATTTTTAGATCCTTTTTTTAACACTTAGGACAACTGAGGGACTCACAATGATTTACAAAAGGTGTAACCGCTTACAGATGCTCAAGAAAGCAGCACAAAAAAGTCCCACAAAAGGAAGAAAGTTGCTAGTCAGTCATCAAGTAATAGGGACAAATAAAAAATCATCTCAGTAGGAATCAAACCACGATGTTGTTGTGATCAGGGCAGAGGGTAAATTATATAAATATAGCAAAACATATAAGGAATTCTCATAATTTTCCAAAATCACACGTGACAATGCAGTTGATATATCTGTACAGGGTAAAAAGAAAAACAGCCAGATTGTAGTGCAGCCTAAAGTGTAATGAGAGGGTGATCTGTGAGTTAATTGCACTTCATATGCAATCCCATAAACATTATTTACACACAAACAAATGCAAACACATTCATGCAGTAATTGTAATTTATTTAGTATTTTATTTTTCTCATTGTAGAACTGAACTGTTCTTCAGTTAAAGGTAAAAGCAAAACTGTGATTCCTCAGTCAGAGAAATCAGAAATGGAGGACAATGAAGACAATAAATGTGGAGGATCCTGATTATGTTCCAAGGCAAGCAGGTTGCAATGATGATGATGATGGATAAATAAACTGGACAAACTAATCAGGAGGGCTGGCTCTGTACTTGGCATGGATCTGGACCCAGTTCACGTTGTTGTTGAGAAAAGAATGCTGTCAAAACTCCATTCAATCCTGGACAACCCTTCTCATCCACTACACAGTGTTCTGGTTAATCAGAAGAGCACATTCAGCCAGAGACTGATCACTGCCAAGTGTAGCACTGAGCGCTTTAGGAAATCTTTCATCCCTGTGGCAATAAAACTGTACAATTCCTCCCTTTAAGTGTTGGGACATTTTCATTTTCATGTGCAATTTCATGCGCAATAGTGCTTTAGTAATTATAGGCCTTTATATGCACATTACAATTTCACCATTTTTATTTTTTTTCCAATAATGTACAAACAACTGTACCATTATCACCTAATTACAATCCTTGTGTGCAATATTACAGCTCTACACTAGTATTTGTACAGTATTTGTGTAGTATTTGTTGTATTTGTTTTTTTACAGTTTATAAAACAGTGTATATATTTCTTTCTTTTTCTCTTATATTTTATTTTCATATTTTGTATTTCTTTTTCTCTTATATTTTTATTTTCATTAGAGCAACTGTAACATGGCAAAGGAATTTCCCCCTGGGATTAATAAAGTTCTTTGAATCTTGAATCTTGAATGATGATGATGATGATGGTGACGATGATGATGAACCTGATGATATACAAATGCTTAGTGACACAGATGTTGCTTGTAGCCACAAGCAATTGCTTATAAAAAGACAGGAGGTAAAACACTGCTCATGTATATCCCAGATAATACTCCAGATCCTCTGACCAGCATAATCTATGGCTGAAGGTGGATATTAAACCCTTCACCACTCCTGACATTGTTCCCCCCAGAAGTCAAAGAGCTTGGGTCTCCTCTCAATTACTTTAACAGGCTTTTCAGTGATGAAAAGGAAAATTACACAAGCGAGCAAGCCAATATTTACTATGCTCAAGTCAATGGATATCCAATCTAGACTAATCTAAAAGATATGCAAAAGTGTCTTGCCATACTGCTCGACATGGAGGTATATAGTTGATTACTGGAATTCACAAAGCCAATTAGACTTAATTGCAGATGCTGTAAACAGAAGGAGATTCATGGCCCCAGCACAGATTCATTCATGTCACAGCTAACAATAGCCAGGCAAGTTCTACAACGTTTGCCTATTTTTTTGACATGCAAATTCTGACATTGCTGGAAATGTCATAACACCTGAAGTAAAATGGCTTAAAAACTTGTAATTCATGGTAGAAAAATTAACTTTCCAAATTAACTTTACTTTGTAATTTACAAAACTTGCAAGGAAATGTTCTTTTTGGGCAAAATGATTTAATTTCCTGCAAAACTTTCTTGAGAATGTTATGAATTAAGACTTTGTGCCTGAATGATGATCCTATATTTTTTTTTTGTGTGTGTGTAAGTATACAACATCAGATTTGAAATATATTTATTATTGACATACTATCTACATCTTAGACACTAGAAGAAACGTCACAATCACTGGGCAAACATGAGCATATGGTCCCGCATATGATCACACTGGTCCCGTTTTAATATCAAATGCCCATTACATGTGGTAAAAAACAAACAAACAAATAAATATGTTTAAAAAAAAAAAAAACAATCATCACTCAATTGGGAATTAATGTAAGAAAGTCATACATTAACCTAAGCAGCTTGTAAATACGATTTTTCCCACAATAATTACCTGCTCAAATAATTAAATTAGGATTTTAAGTTGATTTGGACCTAGTTGTTTTTTTTTGTTTTTTTTTAAAAAAACTTAATCCTAAATAACTGGTACTGTAGTTAAAATAAGAGAAGGTTTAGATTTAGCATTAATCATCACATTTTGAAGACACAGAGTGAGTGTTTTTGGAAAATCCACCTCCTTTCTGGTTACGTGTACAAACGTGACAATTCAGTGAAGATGCAAATCAGCTGATGTAATCTGGTGACTTCTACCAACTTCTTGAGCACACCTTTCTCCTGAAAAGATTTAGCAACGTTCACTTCATGGATGTTCACTACCAGCCTCGCTTCTTCATGCCGTTTTGTATATTTTTCTCACAAAGATTTGGTGACTCTTACGCACTTGATTCACCCCAGTTCACTGTCCAGCAGGATATTCGAGTTCTTCCACTCCAAACCTAACACACCATGTCTACATGAAACTCGCCTTATGAACGGATGCTTTGCCATGCTGGGACAGTGTTTGGGAATCTCAGCTCAAGCGAAAGAAAGTGAAAAAGGGCACAAAGAAACATTCAGTACCATTGTGTGCTTCAAACTTTGTGGTAAATGTTAAATGAGTGAAAAAAACACATATGGGTGTCCGCAAACTTTTGGCCTTAGTGAGCACTGATAATTTCATATCGTCCTTTTCTGTTTTATATAAAACTCTTGAACACAGTTATAACATTTTGAGTTTTGCTATACCTAAAAGAAATTTCTGTAATGGCGGCCATGATGTGAGGTGCCATAGGTACGACAAGGAGTAGGAGTGAACAGATTGGGACGCGTCCAATGTGAAGCACCCGGATGTAGCAACACGCAATCGTGTGGGCCGCGTCCAGTGTGAAGCACCCGGATGTAACAACACGCAGTTGTGTGGGCCGCGAAGCCGACAATGTCACCGGCTCTTTGTTTGGATCAGAATCGCGGATAACGGACTGCCTTTTTTTGTGCTCTTCTTGTCGATTTTGTTTGCAAAACATTAGATTTAATCATTCTTATCATTTCAAACCCAGGCAGATTATTTTTTCACTTTTATTCCGGATACATCTCAGGATTTTTTTTTTTTAAACCCTGCGCTACTTTTTTTCTTAGTAGCTGAATCGTTCAGAGAAAAGAAAAGGAAAGGACTAGTCATCGCTAACTAGTTAACCAAACACTGTCTAGATAGAGAATTTAATAACTAACGATATGATCGTGTTATGTTGTTAGTTCATTTTTACACGGCTGTCTATTCCCCTTTCTTTTGTTTGTTTTGTATGTAGCTCGGTGGCTAACGGAGTTCCAGCTAGCATCCTTAGCTATCTCTCAACCGGGATTTTGTTGAAATTCTTTTAAACCGCTTTTCATTCATTCATTTATTTATTTATTTATTTATTAACGTAACTAACATTAATTTTTTTTTTTGGTCGAAATGTCATGCTAGCCATGTTATCTTTGCACCCCTTTCCCTGCTTGGTAAAACTAGCATAGCTGGTGTTAGGTTTAGGCTACGCTGTTTATTAATATTTATTTATTTATGCATTTATTTATTAATATTAATGCTGTTAATATTTATTTGTGTGCTTTGAAGCATGCAGCTGCGTTAGAGTCCAGCTCGGTTTTAACATTACAGCAGTTTGTTTAGCGTTATGTCGACCGAAAGATCTTACTTTTAGTGTTATTTCGCATTTCTGTGAACAGTTCCGTCCAATCAGAGTTCAGATTTCAGATGAAATAATAATAATTAATTTTAAAAGTGTTAAAAGTAGAGAGGCACAAGAGCGCTATTATGGCCAGGGATTGGGGCATGAGGAAGATTTCATCATGGACTAATTCACTCTTCATCCTCAGTGTGGTCTTCCTCAGTGAGTACTGAAGCTTCCAGAGATAAAGAAGGGTTTAAATGTGTTTTAAGGACAGATGGTCGTGTGTGTGTGTGTGTGTGTGTGTGTGTGTGTGCGGGAGAGAGGGAGAGAACACACACAGCTGGATTGAAGCTGAAGTTAAAGGAACAAAGAGCCTCTATTGTTCTCTTTCTCACACACACACACACACTTATTACACTGTTTCTACTTTACTTAAACATGTCTAGTAGATCTCTAAAGATCCACTAGATCTCCATCTGTAACCCTTTCATATGCACAAAGTATTTAAAAACGCATTTGGATGTTTCCCTAATTATTACATGTCTTAATACACTGTGTATAACAATACCAAGGGTTAAAAAAAAGATAAAACACTATAATAAAAAAAATAAAAAAAATATTCTAATTAAATAAAATATAAAATTAAATAAAAAATTCTAATAAAAAATCTGAAGCTATGTAAACGTTCAATATGAATTAATACGTTAGGATATTTAAAGACATTTTTCAGTAAATTGATACAAAATGTATGTAATAGCATAACATTTGGCTTTGTTGCTTAATATAAAAATTAATCATGTCAAAATAATAATAATAAAAAAAAATTATAAAATTTTAAATGTAAATGTACTTTACCCGAAATCTATAAAAGCGTCTATTAAATGTGTGTGTGTTTTTTTTTTTGTAAATAATATTTTTCAATATATTTATATATATTTTAAAGTACTGTCTACAGTTTTAGTGATTATGTATGACAAAAGGTCTGAATACTGTCTTATAAACTGGTTTGTAAATTTGCTTTAAATGAGCTGAGGTGAAAATGAGGTGTTGGTCCATAAATATTTGTGATTTAATTTAGCGTAGGACGTTTTGTACAGATGTTATCAGAGACGTGTGGCTCTACACCTCTCTACAGCTCCTCTGATGGGTTTCTGTTTATATCTGAAACTGCCGAATACAAAAGGATGAATGTGATGATGATGATGATGATGATGATGATTTTCTGTGATTTGGTTTTTTTTGTTCTAATTCTTTTTGCCAGATAAATCAGTCTGCACTCAGCACGGTGAGAACGTGTATGTGTCCGGCATCTCCAATGGTGAGCTGTCTGTCTGTCTGTCTGTCTGTCTGTCTGTCTGTCTGTCTATCAGTTAGGATCATTATTTTTGGTGAATAGGGAAGTGATGATGATTTATGTGTGTGTAGCGTGTGGAGACGTGGTAGAGCAGATCAGGGCCTCCAGCGGTGTGATCACCAGTCCTGGGTGGCCTTTCGAGTATCCGTCTCGCATCAACTGCAGCTGGAACATCCGAGCAAATCCTGGAGAAATCATCACCATCAGGTACACACACTCCCTCTCCCTCTCTCTCTCTCTCTCTCTCTCTCTCTCTCAAGTCATTATCACTTACTTTCAAACACAGAAATCCTCACCTAGAAGTCGACTCTCTCTCTCTCTCTCTCTGTCTCTCTCTCTGTCTCTCTCTCTCTCTCTCTCTCTCTCCCTCTTATGTCTTTCTAAAGTCATTATCACTTACTTTCAAACACAGAAATCCTCACCTAGAAGTCGACTCTCTCTCTCTCTCTCTCTCTCTCTCTCTCTCTCTCTCTCTCTCTCTCTGCCTTTCACCTTCTCTCTTTCACTCTGTCTCTTTCACTCTCTCTTGCTGTCTCTGTCTCTCTCTCTGTCTCTCTCTTTGCCTTTCACCTTCTCTCTTTCACTCTGTCTCTTTCACTCTGTCTCTTTCACTCTGTCTCTTTCACTCTCTCTTGCTCTCTCTCTCTCTGTCTCTCTCTCTGCCTTTCACCTTCTCTCTTTCACTCTGTCTCTTGCTCTCTCTCTCTCTCTCTCTCTCTCTCTCTCTCTCTGCCTTTCACCTTCTCTCTTTCACTCTGTCTCTTTCACTCTCTCTTGCTGTCTCTGTCTCTCTCTCTGTCTCTCTCTTTGCCTTTCACCTTCTCTCTTTCACTCTGTCTCTTTCACTCTGTCTCTTTCACTCTGTCTCTTTCACTCTGTCTCTTTCACTCTGTCTCTTTCACTCTCTCTTGCTCTCTCTCTCTCTGTCTCTCTCTCTGCCTTTCACCTTCTCTCTTTCACTCTCTCTTGCTCTCTCTCTCTCTCTGTCTCTCTCTCTGTCTCTCTGCCTTTCACCTTCTCTCTTTCACTCTGTCTCTTTCACTCTGTCTCTTGCTCTTTCTCTCTCTCTGTTTCTCTCTCTCTGTCTCTGTCTCTCTCTCTCTCTCTCTCTCTCTCTCCCTCTCTCTCCCTCTCTCCCTCTCTCCCTCTTATGTCTTTCTAAAGTCATTATCACTTACTTTCAAACACAGAAATCCTCACCTAGAAGTCGACTCTCTCTCTCTCTCTCTCTCTCTCTCTCTCTCTGTCTCTCTCTCTCTCCCTCTTATGTCTTTCTAAAGTCATTATCACTTACTTTCAAACAAAGAAATCCTCACCTTGAAGTCGACTCTCTCTCTCTCTGCCTTTCACCTTCTCTTTCACTCTCTCTCACTTTCTCTTGCTCTCTCGCTCTCTCTCTCTCTCTCTCTCTCTCTGTCTTTCTAAATCATTAACACTTACTTTCAATACAGAAATCCTCACCTTGAAATTCAGACAGACACACACACACATACAGAGTAACAGAATTCTTATCAGAAATAGTGTTTTAAACAGACACGTCACCCTGATGTACAGTCGTACAAAAAATGAAACACAGTTATCACTTTTTACACTCTCTCTGTCTCTCTATCTCTCCCTCTCTTTTGCTGTCTCTTTCACACGCACAGACAGAGCAACATCTTATCAGAAACTGTATGATTAGTTTTAGGCGTGTCTGTACATCAGGGGGCCTATTTCTGATGCAACACTATCACATTTCTTACACACACACTCTTCTCTAACAGTTATAACAGCACCAGCACCATATCTTCCAGCGTCTGCACCATGACTCATAATGCTCTTTAAAGTGTTTTTATCAATAGCAGTTACTGTAATATCTCACGCTCACATAAACCCATTCACGGACATAATGAGCTTCATGAGCGATCTGAGAGCACCTATAACCATCATAACAACAACGCCGGGTTTCACATTTCACATAACGGTACCTTAATTATTGTTTAATATATTATTTACAGTATAGTCACCATTTATAATGTGTGTGTGTGTGTGTGAAGGGTCACAGAGAGCAGCAGTTACAACATCGAGATACGGATCGGATGTTACACAACACTTGGGTTTTTTTTTTTTTTTTTTTATCTGGTCACTTTGAGGGAGTCAGCAGCAGCGAAAGTGAGGTTCTGTTGGTATCCATGGTAACCAGGACAGAAATACACACACACACACACACACACACGCAATCCTCGTCTTTCCACACAGCGTGTGTTTATGTGACTATGAACAACTATAAGAGCACAGGAGCAGAAAAACCAGTCAGGGAGTTTGGATTAGACGCTTCACTGAAGGGGTTGATTCGTTTTCTGTAACAGCAGCCATGATATTTGCGTGTGATTGTTTCTATGGTAACGGCTTGTTCACAGGGACTCTCGCAAAGAGACATTTATTGAAAGTTAATGGAAAGAGTGTCAAAAAGTTTTCACGATGAACAACCTGGAGCTTTTTTTCAGTGTCTTTGCAGCATGACGAGCTTGTTATCAATTTCAATAGAGAGGGACAAAACTCTTTATGGCTGCTATAACATAATAAAGAGAACAGGGTACAGTTTAGATGTAACTCTAAATGGATAAACATCGAATGGCTGTGAGGTCGGAGGAATAAATCATTACATGATGCACTGTTACTGGAACAAGATCAGCTTCAGAGAAGTAAGAGTTACTCTTTCGGTCAGTGATCCGCTGTCAGTTCATCTGATTTATTAATTGTTTTCCCCCTTTCTCCAGTTTTCAGGACTTTGAGATCCAGAGCTCACATCGCTGTGGTTTGGACTGGATCTCCATCGGCACCTACAAGAACCTGGACGGTTACCGAGCATGCGGTTCGTCCATCCCGGCTCCGTACATCTCCTCTCAGGACCACGTGTGGATTAAATTCCACTCTGACGACACGCTCACTGGCAAGGGCTTCAGACTCTCTTACATCACAGGTAGCGCAGAAAATAAACACTGCTATTTATAACAGGCGGATAAAAGAGACATGAGGCAGGCGGTGTTGTGTAATTGCTTCGCAAATCCCTGCTATAAAAAAACGCCCCTGTACTGGATTGACTCTCACTGTCTGCATTCGCTTTCTCAAAAATTGTTGTTTTTTTTCACAGTTGTGGCTATGCTTTCCATTAAGATCATCCTGGTAACGATTTGTGACATTCTTTGTGGTCCAGAAAAGACTTTATTAAGTTTATATGCCATTGATTTGTCTGGCTGCTTGTTGGTTTCAAAAGGTTTTTCCTTCTCGGTGGACAAGCAGGCGCGGATCGGTCTCGGCTCTGTGTGAACAAACCCGATGCCCTTGAAGTGATTAGTCAGATCCAGCTGTCTGCGTCTGTTAACCAGGCTGATTCTGATATATTGAAGAATCCGTTATATCAAGCTCCATCTTTAAAGCTGAAAGATAGCAAAGATATAGCCACTTTTTTCGTCACCCATATATACATGTATACACATACATGCGGTGTATCACATTCCTCAGACTTTATTCAGCTATCCCAAACATAAGTGTTCATATAAACATATGATTAAACATCATATAAAACAAAAGCATTTCACAATGTTATAGAATTAATTTTTTATTTTTCTCATTTCCTGTTTTGGGAGCCTGTATCGGATTGTCCTGCACTGCAATCCGAGTTGTTCTTCATTTGCATCATTGCTCATAGTAGTGTGATCATCTACACTTTATCTGATCTTAGTGATCAAATCCAACCCTGTCATCTGATTGGCAATTTTAGTGTATCTAAAAATCCCACATTAAATGCCTGCTCTTTTTTCTTACACAGCAATATTTCTGTTTTTATTTCCCACTCAGGAAAGTCGGAGGAGGCAAGCTGCGAGTCGGATCAGTTCCACTGTGTGAACGGGAAGTGCATCCCCCAGTCATGGAGGTGTAACACGATGGACGAGTGCGGAGACAATTCGGACGAGGAGCTGTGCGTGCATCCCATCCCTCCTTCCTCTTCTTCGTCCTTCTTCTCCTTCCAGCCATGCTCTTTCGATCAGTTCCCCTGCGTCTCACGCTACACCCGAGTCCTCACCTGCCTCCCTTCTTCTCTCCGCTGTGACGGCGCCATCGACTGCCAGGATCTGAGCGACGAAATCGACTGTGTCGCCCCAGCATGTTCTGAGCTCCGCCTCCAAAATTTTTATGGGACTTTTAACTCTCCGAACTACCCGGATTTCTATCCTCCAGGGAGCGACTGCACGTGGCTAATCGATACTGGAGACCGCCGCAGAGTCGTCTTGCGCTTCCTGGACTTCAAACTGGACGGAACTGGTTACTATGGAGATTTTGTAAAAGTCTACGACGGCTTGGAGGCGGAGCCTAGACGCCTCCTTAGGGTCCTGACCGCCCTCGATTCACGCACATCTGTCGTAACTATCATTTCGTCATCAGGGCAGCTCCGCGTGCACTTTTACTCAGATAAGATCAACACAGCACGAGGATTTAATGCTACGTATCAGGTCGAAGGATTTTGTTTGCCCTGGGAGATGCCATGTGGAGGAAACTGGGGGTGTTACACCGAACAGCAGCGCTGCGATGGATACTGGCACTGTGCTAATGGCAGAGATGAGCTAAACTGCAGCGGATGCGGCGAAGACGAGTTCCCGTGCTCGAGAAACGGCGCGTGTTACCCACGATCTGACCGCTGCAACTATCAGAACCGCTGCCCCAATGGCTCGGATGAGAAGAACTGTGCTTTTTGCCAACCCGGGAACTTCCACTGCAGGAACGGCCGCTGCGTGTTCGAGAGCTGGGTGTGTGACGCACAGGACGACTGCGGTGATGCCAGCGACGAGGACGCGTGCCCTGTCGCCGTGCCAACACGCGTCATTGCAGCCGCAGTTATTGGCAGCCTGGTGTGCGGCCTGCTGCTCGTCATCGCGCTCGGCTGCACCTGCAAACTCTACTCCCTCAGGAGCTTCGAGCGCAGGTCAACAAAACTACAACTGAAATCAGAATCTGTATTTTGGTTCAGAATAGATTTACCAACGTTCACTGTTTTGTCATCATTTAGTTTTTTTTCTAGCTCATTTATTACTTCCGTTCTTGTTTCAGGTCGTTTGAGACGCAGTTGTCCAGAGTTGAGGCGGAGTTACTGAGGAGAGAAGCTCCGCCCTCATATGGCCAGCTTATTGCTCAGGGTTTAATCCCCCCTGTGGAGGATTTCCCAGTCTGTTCTGGCAATCAGGTGAGAAATCTGTTTGAAATCTTGTTCCAAAATGCTAATTTTTAAAATCTTTGTTTATTAAAATTTGTTTGTTTTAGCCTGGTATTTAAATATAAATTTGTTTTTTTTAATAGTGCGTAATCTTGGGTAGATAATTTTTTAGCTTTAACCTAAATGTTCAAAGAACTTTCTCAAAACTTAATTAATAATTCTTTTCAAATGTTTCTTGTCTCCCTAGGCTTCCGTGTTGGAGAATCTCCGGCTGGCCGTTCGCTCTCAGCTCGGCTTCACCTCCATCCGCCTCCCTTCATCTGGTCGCCATGGTAACGTCTGGCGCCGGCTCTTCAACTTCACACGCTCTCGCCACTCCGCCTCTTTAGCACTGGTGTCCTCTGGAGCAGGTGTGGAGTCGGATTCAGGAAGCGGGGCTAACGGCGTTGGAAGCTCCGCCCACATTTCGGAGCGTCTGGACTCAGACGACTCGGAGAGCGAGCAGCAGGGTGCGGTGGGCGGAGCATCGGCTTCTCTTCTGCCTCATAAAACCCCTCCTGCTGCCACCGTCGTGTCCGTTTCCGCGAGTGCCGCCCCACAAGCTGTCGCCGAGAGCGACGAAATAGTGGTCCCTCCTCCTAATGGACGGGGCTCGTTTGTGGCTCGTGGGCTACGCTGGGTCCGAATGTCCCTCGGATCTCGTTTTGCGCAGCAGAACCGAAGCCCTCTCAGGCAGATGCAGAACGGAACAACGGGCGAAGAAGACGACGACGAAGATGTCGAGCTCCTCGTTCCTTTAACCGACACCTCGGAGGCACCCTCCGCCGCTCCCTCGCTCCGAGGCAGGCCGGCGATTCGGGACGGGCCCTGCGAACACTGCAGGATAGTTCACACGGCTCAGATTCCCGACGCCTGCTTAGAGGCCACGACTAGAACAGAAACCAGCGACGACGATTCTCTTTTGCTTTGTTAATCCTCAGTTCAACCCGCTTTGCCTTCGCTTCCTCACTCTCCCTAGCAAGGGAAAGTCTGAATGTTTTTGGACACCTGCCCTTACCCGTGACCTTTCCAAGAGCTTCAGATGACGCAGTTCTGGTGACGCTGTCTCCCCTCCACTGTGCAGTTTCCCGTCTCTGGTTTCGCTTAAGCGGTTAAAGTGGTTGTTCGGTGGTTAAGATGACCGGATGGTTTTATTTCGAATCCCAAGACTGACACAGGGCCACTAACCCATTAACCCCTTAACTGTTCAGCCGTAAGCTTGGATTGATTTACGCCTCACTGGTATGACATCTGCCAAATAGGTTGGTTTTTTGACCTTTTCCTGCAGAGGGAAAGGGTTTGGGATATACCCTCGGCAGAATGGGAGAGAAAACCTAATGGGAGAAAAAAGAGCTTCTTACAGTTTGCGAGAGCTTTTAAACACACACTGGTACTTGAGGAAACTAGACTGTTCGGACGCTTCAGGAGGTCAGTTGAGTATCGAATCTGAATCTGATGTCATCGGAAAGGTACATAATTATCCAGACGGTACGTTACAGGTGAGCTGCCAGAGCTCTTCGGTCAGATCTAAAGGCATAGTGAGATTTTTTTGCAGTTAGAGCAGATTATTTATAACGCAGTGTGAATTAAGGAGTGACTATTTTTAAGGATGTTACGTTCTATAACAGCCACCAATGTTGTGTTGTATTTATTGTTTCTTTACTGCTTAATGTTTTGGTACTGAAAACTCGTATGGGAGAGTGTGTGTGTGTGTGTGTGTGTGTGTGTGTGTGTGTATTTATTACTGGTTTTAATTTCAGTAGTGGTTACTTGAGAAGCATGTGACATTGTCTTGTGCTTTTTTGCTTTTTCTTTTTCTAAAAGTGATTATTGTGTACGAAGGTAAATGTATATAAATATGCGTAACTGGTTACTGCATTAAAGAATAAAGTATTCCATCCCATGTCAGTTTACGCAGCATCATTAAACGCAAATGTGTGTGTGTTCTGTTTAGTATTTTTGTGCTGATGTGATGCTAGAGAGCAGATGGATATTTACACACAAACACTTTGCATTAGAAAACGTACCTTTTGCCTACATTCCAAGTATTTTGTCTTTATTCTGTCTAACTATTTGAGACTTTTATTTATTTAAGCAGTTTGTTGTACGTTATGTTATATTCATGTGTAATGTTGAACGCCCACAAAACAAATTGGTTTACACTCTCATTCATGTTCTAACATATATAAAGTCACCAGCCTTCTTTCTTTCAAACAAAAAACACAACCTTCAGAAACCTCTTCTCTTTTGTAAAGATTTTCCCTGGTTGAAAATCCTAACACCTTTCCATACACGTTAAATAAACGTCTCATTGCACAAACCATCATCAACGTTATTCAGTTTGTTCGATCACAGCATGTGTTTAAATGAGTGAATGAATATAAACCTGTAGTTTGCATCTGCGATACATGCAGAGCTGCTGTTGATGAGGAAAGGAATCATCTTCTGACCAATCAGGTTTGAGGTTAAAAATTGTAAATACGTCTCTAGTGCATAATCACGAGGACGTTTTAAGGTGGCGTTGTTTAGTGATAATTTACTGCAGGTTTGACAACGAGAGCTGGTAGCATGAGTCAGGCACTAGGTGTGGGCGTGTCCACGTCAGTGACGTGACGAAGTTTTAAAAAATGAACTTTATGCAAATAAAGCAACTCGGTGCACCAGTGGGAGTGACATATATGGTGCAGATATACACTGCTGTATTTTATACACAAGGAATCTGATTCGGAATGCTAGTAGCTCCGCCAACTGATAAATGTTCATAAATCGCTATGGCAACCAGTAGTAGAAACGCCTACTGACGACTTCACATCACGTGGACTGGAGAATTGCAGAGATAAAATCAGTGGATTAGACGCAGATACCCATATATGGGTAGCCAAAATACACAAATATTCAAGATTGTAATGCAGAGATTAACTTTATTGGAAATCCACAAAAAACACACACACAGAGAGATTTTCACACAGTCAAAGCTGAATAATAAAAATGAAGAGTATAGACTTCGATAGGAAAATATACACTCTGAATATTTCACATTCGTTGGCCAGGAGCTTCGTCGAAAGTTTTTAAAGTTTGATTTGTTTAATCAGATTATCCAAAGTTTCTTAGTCGTTATTTGATATAAAGCTGGATTTGCATAGCACCATTGTGAAACTGGTTCCATTTGACAGCTATAAAGACAAAGAAATCTGCTAAACAGGTGACTGAAGGTGCGTTTTTCCATGGTAAGTAGAATAAATACAGAAAATAAAGTGAGAAGTGGAGACCCAAAGAAAGAAAAGAAGAAGAAAAAAAGAGAGAAAGAAAGCTGATAGTCATGGACAGATTTTCTATTTAAATCTATTCAAACGTTTCTCAGATCCCAGACTGTGGCTTCCTTTCGCTCTCTCTCTCTCTCTCTCTCTCTCTCTCTCTCTCATTCTCCTACAGGGTGCAGTTGGAATCCAGGGATCTCCTGCACTTGGCCACGCTCAGATAGGTTTCCACTTTGTGCATGTCCTTCTTGAAGCAGGACAGCAGACGGAAGCTCTTCCTCAGGTTTCCCTCGCTCAAGGTCTGGTAGAAATCCTCAAAAGGTGGAGCCAGAGAGTCGTTCTCGTCCAGGCTGGTCTGTCCGTCCAGACATCCCTATAGAGGGTGCAGAATGACTTTTTAACAGTACATGAATTAATCCTTACTTTATCTCTTACGAGTCTGATGTGTGAACACCATCCAACTCAAGTACATATTTGTTAGTTTAGTGTTGATTAACATAGAAAATCACTAAATCCAACCTTTTCTATCAAAGACTAAAACACCAGAAAATAGTAATACGTCTAACTGTATTTATTTCACTCGTTTGTAAAGGAGCAGGGCTCCGGGTCCGAGCCACCCAGAGCACCAGAGCATGTACTAATCCTACAGTGGGGATGGAAGAGAAATGGATGGAGAATATGGTTAATGAATGATGGTTAATTATCAACACGTCCTTCTAAATTATTGTATATAAACCTCTACATGTTAATTAACTAACAAACATGTACTGAAGGTGGTCGTTATTCATCCACCATGTCGTATTTAAGGTTAACGCTTCATTAGTTAAAGAATAATTCAGCCTTAATTCAGGGATTAGTTCATGATTAGTACATGCACTGTTATGTAAAGTGATCACAGTGCGCTAAAGCTCGACACCAGGTGTCGAAAAAAGGAATAAAACACAACAGAACAGGCCGTTATCGGAAAATAATCAAGTGTGATGTCGTGTATTAATCCATGTAATATAATCTGATGCGATTAATTCAATTAAATCTGTATTAGGGAAATCTCTAAACAAAAGTATAAAAAGTTAGCATAAGCTTTAAACGAGGATGCTTATGGCTATATACGATTCAGAACCTGTAATAATTTTTTGTTTGTCTTCTCTTCTATCAGCGCTCAGTGCAGTGACTGATCTGCCACGCTCCTGCTCACCTCGATAAGCACGCCGATGCCCATCTTCAGGTCAGCCAGCTTCTCAGAGATATGGTTGGGGTTGCCGAGGTTCTTGCTGGGGAACTCCCACGACTCGATCAGGCGGTAGGATGTGTGCAGGAGTTTTAGCACCTGGTAAAAACATTATGTAACTAGCAGTTATAATAATTTAAGCTCAATATTCTGGGTTAAGAAATAGGAAACCAAACAAACATGGAAATAGTTGAATTTAACCGTTAGCAGAATTCATTTTATTCAAAACACTAAACTTAAAGGAGCGGTTGTGTAGCAAAACATCGACTTTAAACAAATTCTTCTGACGTCTTCTGCTAGAAGTGTTTTAAGCTTAAGCTGTCTTTTACAAAACAATTTCTACAAAGCTGAGCAGTTTGGCTTTAGCTGGGGGTGGAACATGTTTCTGGGCCAGAAAAATGTAAACCGAAGCTTTAAGTTAGAAATTGGCTAATTAATTAAGTGGAAACCCTTAATCTCTAAATAAACCTGTAAAGAAAGAGTTAAAGAACTATATCTTCTTTCCCATTCGTAAGCATCTTTGACATGATAAGATTGTTATGTGTATTGAAGCACTTTAAAATATTACATATTGCACCTTTAAATCACTTCTATCACAGCTAATGAGCAATAAACCAGTTACTTATCACATTAACAAGTGTCTGAGTACATGAATATAATTTTAGATAAAATAATCGCACGTTTCCCGAGGCAGTTTTGACTTACGGAGCTTTTCTGGGTCTCGTCTTTGCCTGCCGGAGCTTCGATGGAGTCTGAGTTGCAGAAACTCAGGGGGAAGATCTTGCTCAGCTGTTTGCGTTCTTCAGGTAACAGAGCTTCCTCCTTTATATTTATGACACAGCAGGCACGTTAGCTAAAGCAGACTTCAAGTAAATTAATGAACGAAATGCTGTAATTCAAATCAAGTCAGCTTACGAAGTCATCCATCATCTTGGCAGCCAGCTGATGAAGGTGTTGCACACGGATGACGGCGTTGTTGAAGAGCCGCTGGTTCTCGAATGTCGCTCCTTGACTGAAGAACAAACTCACCACCACCACTGAGAGCAGCACCAACACTGTGGAAGAGGGACAGCAGGAGATTAGCTTACGTTACATGATGCATATATGTGTGTGGGCTGTGAGGATACGTCTAGGAGGATAATTATGGAATAAAACGCACAAATAAAGCAGGTCTGGTGGTGGATTATGTCTATAAAGTGCTCCACAAAGAGTGAAAATTATTGACAGACTAAAACTAATTGAATTGAAGAAAGGTGCATCCTTTATCTAGGAAAAAATACCTGTGGTTCATCATAGTCATAATGTAGCACCAGGTCAGAGCCTTACCTCGAGCCATTTTAGCCGAATCTGAAGAAACTTGCTGAAGAATTCTTGCTGAAGACTCAGACACCGACTTTCCTTCCCGCTCTGCAGGTCCAATTTTTATACCTGATCTAAGCATGTTTAATGCATCGACAGGAGAAACCTCACACCTTCCACGATAACATCCGTCCCAGTAACTTTCTATAATTTTGTTATGAATAGTTATTGAATTGGGACACGTTAATACGCTTTTAGGTGGTTTGTGTGCATGTGGCGTTTTTCCATGGTGTCAGGAGAATGCTGGAACAACCATTTTTGTTTTGGTGTTTGAAGCATTTAGGAAACCTATTAAACATTCATACAGTGAGTAACACACTGACCTGCTTATTATTAAGCACCTTTCATTCAGCAATTAAAGACTGCTATACACTCTTACTATAAATCACTATGAATAGCTGTAATAACAGCTTTATAACAGTAGCTATAAAGTTTTACTGTTTCTATAGAAGTCGTTTCAATAAGTGTGTATTATTCTGTGAGGACACTTTTGTTTAATATATATGGAAGGAGTCTCCAGTGTCAGAAACTTGTAGCAAGTGAAGCTTTGACTTTTTCTGAATCAACCTCCAAGGATGGGATATGCGAAGAAAGAATTTCACTGTGCTGTAATGAATATGTGACAAATAAAGGCTATTTCTATTTCTATAAATCTTGGGGGTCTTACAACAGCTGTATGATTACTGAGATCACGTGATACTTTGATTATTCAATTCAATACAATTTATTTATTAAAATTTGTGTTTAGGAAAACACAATTATTAAGTTTAAATAAAAGTTACTATTTTATCCCTAATGAGAAGCCTGAGGTGACGGTGGCAAGGAAAAACTCCCTGTGATGATCTGAGGAAGAAACCTTGAGAGGAACCAGGCTCAGAAGGGAACCTCATCCTTATTTGGGTGACACTGGACAGTAAATAATGTAACTGTAGCCAGTTAATGTCCTTTCTACAACAGCAATCAAGTGCCCATGTCAGTGTAGTTTCTCAGTGTAGTTTCTCAGTTCATTATAGACACTAATTCCTTGCTGTCGCAGCTGACGATGCCGTGGTTGATGCCATTTTAATTAATTGTGTGTCTGATTGCACCAGAACTGATTCAGAACCTGAACTGGGGGTAAATACTTTTGTATAAGGTTTGTTATTATTATTATTATCGTTGTTATTATTATTATTTGTTAGTCATTTTGCATACTATTCATTTTCCTGGACTTCACTATTAAAGGAACATAAATATTTTCTGTAGGTTCATCACATGAAGTCCAACTTACGTCCGATTTAGTTCATGTCATGAAAAGTTCATGGTGGTGAATACATATGCACGGCTCGGGGTCAGCAAAGAAACATAGCAACCTGTAACACATCCATGTATGGAGGTGTTTTCAGCTTCAACCAGGAAAACACTGTCTGTCACACAGCTTGCAATGGTGTCACTGAAAGGTTAGCTGATGAATAGGAATCACGCACACACACACACACACACAACACACACAAGACCGTGGTGGAACAAGTAGGGTTTCCTAATGGAGGTGTGATGGCAGTTCCTCTGTAATATTCAGTGTTGAGAGGCAGTAAAAATGGCAGCATGACATTATGGGATTAATCCTTCACAGGGGAAAAACAAAATCCGATCTGTTGGCCTGATTCAGTTACATTACACCGTGTGCAGTACTGAGTTATACAACACTGATCTGAGTGTTGTATAGAATTAGAAGTGTATACACTAGCTGAACTCTTTACTTAAAGCCGCTTATGAAAATAATAAAGCTTTCGGTTTCTAATAAACTGGCTACGTTTACAATACAGGGATTTAAAACACTGGGGAATCATTCGGCTTCATGCGACACTTAATGAGCGAATCATTATCCATTAAGTTAATTAACTAGAATACCTAACTAGTAACTTTTTCTTTCTATCAGTCCTTGTGGAGTTGAATGAATTGATTGGTTGGATAAAGAACGGTTTCCAAAACCTTACATATAGTTAAGTGTTGATGTGGACTTTAAACAGAAGCAGATTTTGATGTATTCACTGACCATCATGTATGCTGGTTGAATGCCCCATTTCAGATTTATTCCCTCTTCACTGTTATAATCAGCTCCATTATAATAGAGCATTAGTCTCTAATGTTGGGATGTTGATGAGACTCCAGTTCCAGTTCATCCCAGAGGTGTTCAGTGGGGTTGAGTCAAAGTCAGAGTCTCAGTGCAGGACACTCCAGTTCTTCTACTTCAACCCTGACACCATGTCTTCATGGAGCTTGCTTTGTGTTGTGCCCAGGGGCTTTGTCATGCTGGAACAGTGCTTGGGAATCTTAGTTCTTAGGGAAATTGTAAAACTACGACATAAAAAATAAATTCCAGACAAATGTGTGCTTTAAACATTATGGTAACAGTTTGTAAGTACACACTCTTTTGTGTACTTACACATGTTTTGCAGCAACAAAGAAACAGTTATTTAAATGTATTTGTTTTATTAGAGACAGCACATTGTTAGAGACAGCTGTTTTAGTGGCTTTTAAATAATAAGAAATGTTTCTAACAAAGCCTTTATATGATGTTTAGTTATTCACAGCACAGGATTTAACTTAAACTATTGCATACACAGAAATGTTAAGCTTTCTGTTAATCATAAAATGAAGCCCAAATAGTTTTCAGACAAACAAGCAAAACAAAACAAACAAATTAAGGTTAATTTCTTAAATCATTTAACATACTACACTGACTACAACCTGACGATTACAGTACTAAACATTTATTTAAAGTCAATAACCACACAGACACGAGTGAAGTTGATGTAGAAATGATGTTTGTCCAGCAGAGGGCAGGATAGAGCTGCTGTTCAATACTGCACAACAATACACCACAATTAAGAGTGTCCTTTAAACAAATCCTTTACTGCTGAACCATATATACACACTGACCATGGAGTACAAATGTCTATGAGTATGTAGGAAGGTAGCAGTTTTAAAATCCTGAGCCGTGTTCCACACAAAAGCAAAGCAACTACAAAAGCAAAGGAAATACAGTAACCATCGTATCAACCACTTGAGGACAAGTCTTTGTGATTTTAATGTTATGATTTGTATCACCAGATTAATCTTTGCCTCACCTAAGCACCTTTGATTCGGTGAATATCAACAAAAACATAACCAGTTAAAATAATTGTATATTAAAATATTCTGCTGTTAAATTTCATGTTCCAGAAACACAGCTTTCTCTGAAAAGCTCCAATATGAAGGATTTAGTCAGATGAATGTCCTCATTTATCAAGCTGGATACAAACAGATTAAATCATTTAGAGGAGCATGTACACAGAATATTTCTTATTTATGGTTTTTAATCCTTTAGCTTTTGTCATTTCCATTGTGAAGCCACTGAATATTTCTTTAATGGATATAAATGTCTAAACACTTTCTGTGACTAAAAATGGCTTTTCCGTCTCTCTACTTTTAAGTTTAAGGACATAAAATGTTTAAGGATTTGTGTCTAAATGGATGAAAGTATTAATTTATTATTTTGACTACAAGAAGTAATAGAAAAAATGTGTTAAAATGTGATAATAAAAACATTTGGTAATGAATTAATTAAGGTAATCGATTAGTTTGGACTGTGTTATGCACCATACTGTCATTAAATCGTTGGCAAAAAAAAAAATGGCGCCGCATGTTACCATAGAAACAACATCCGTGTGGAAACTCTTTATATCACTCTCGGAGTGGATCCCATAATGAGTCGATTCATTGACTGCAGGCATTGAACACTCAGAGTCAAACACAAAGCTTCGGAGTCGATTCCACACATCGCAAATGATTCACTGCACAAGCCTGCTTGCGTTAGCAAGACAGCCAGCTAGCGGATATTTATTTTGCTTTTATTATGAATTTGTCTGATCAAAATCGAACAAATTAGGGCTGAAAATGCAGAGAAAACATATAAATACATAACAATATGTGGAACCAGTGAATTAAACAAAGACAAAATAGACATTTTGAAATGTTTCTAAAATATTAACATCTCCAGTTTTTATGTTGTTATTATGATAGATAGATAGATAGATAGATAGATAGATAGATAGATAGATAGATAGATAGATAGATAGATACTTTATTCACCCCAAAGGGAAATTTAAAAACATAAAAACAGGTTATGAAAATGTTTCTTATTTCATTCTACTAACTTTATTTTCACTCAAAATATAATGTTATTTATTTTTTATTATAACATTATTTTATTATAATATTATTGGTTCTTATTATAACATTATTTAAAGGCTACAAAAATCCTTCTGGCAACATTCTCTCCTAACTTTTCTTTTTAAACCCTACATAGACGGAACTTCTGTAACCTGTGGCCTAAAATTTCTTCATTTATTGTTCTGAATAATTAAGATTTGTCATTTAGATCCACCTTTACGTAAACACAGAACCACGGTGATCAGCACGGCGATGGTGAAGACGACGACACCGCAGCCTCCATACAGCATCCACATGCAGGAATCTAAATACAAATGACCTGCTATTAATGACACAGTGTCACTGATTGTCTACAGAAATGTATAATATACTCTATAATGTTGATGATGGATGTGACCTGAACAGGTGATTTTCTGAAACATATTGTGATTGGTTTATACGTATGACACAGAAATGGTGCTAAACTGCATGTTTATAATAATAGTGAAAAATCTTTATTACCAAAGAAGCCCCTCATCATTAAAATGTTTTTTTTTAATCATTAAAATTTCAAAAGTGTAAATATTTAAGTTCAAATAATTTATGTCCCATAACTTAGCTTTTTTTTACTCAACTTACTACTGATATATGAAATGGACAAACTCATGTATAAAAGATGCTTACTGATGCTTACTTTTTATAAAAGTTTTCTTACTTGGTCGTGGCACAGTTCGGGACACGGTCTGGTTTTTATAATTCACGACACACTCGATGGTCGCTTCGCTCCATTCCTCTGCAGTAATCCTGATCTGAGCTCGAGTGTATTCTGAGGCTGAATCGTCGTATCCTGTCCAGCCTGATTCTGTCCATCCTGTGCGCTCTTCATCATCGACCAACCACCAAACTCTGACCTGAGAGGGAACAGTGTCCATCACCACACACTGCAGGAGAACAGAGGGATCGTCCTCCTCCACCACCGGGGTGTACACAACCACAGACAGATTTAACGGACCTGTGTTTATGGGTGAATAAAATCATAAAAAAATATAATTCATTTGAATTAATCCAAGGCAAGTGTTAATGGCTAGTGTTGTTTTGCTAATATGTCAAGTTTAAGCTATTTTTATATATGAGTCCAGCACCAGATTTTATTATTTAATGACATTAAATGAAACTCACCTGTCACGACGACTCTGGTTCCATTTCCAATAAAAATCATTTTATCATGTGCAGATGCGCAGTAGTAAAGGCCTGAGTCTTGAACTTGGGCATTAAAGATTGTCCTGGTACATGTTTTTTTATCATCATCTAGCTGGTCTTCATTATGTACACTAACTTCACCCAGTTTTCCATTTCTAAGGTTCACTTTATACCAGGATACTGAGTAGCCACAATAGAACATCGGCAGATGATAAGTGCATTTTAGTTTAAAAGACTCGCCGACGGAGGCAGTGATGAAGTCGGGGGACTGAATTATCACAGAAGAAAGAGAAGCTACAAGAAAAGAAACATTAGCTTCTTAGTAATTAGTGAATGAGTTTAAACATCTGCAATTTACGGAGTTCATAGATAAACAATGTGAAAGAAATTTACATTTAAATGTAAACATGACCATAAATTTTGATGATAATTTATGCCAACATTTAAAAGATTTAAAAATATAAAAACTTACATTATAGAATTGACTGTGTCTGTGTTTAATTCATTTTTACATCATGAAGAATTTCTAAAAGTTTTAAATGGAGGGAGGAGAACAGACGTAACACTTACTTCTCAGAGTACAAACCCAGCAGAGGAGCCGCCATGCTGAAGTTCTCCAGCTCTCTTATCTCCAGATGAAAAGGTGAAGAGCCTCAGTCACCTTTCTGTAAAAGACTGCAGAAGTTGCCCTGCCCCTTTCAGTTTTAAATACTGTTAAAGTCCATTGTGTAACACCATATATATATAGCTCTGGCGCTGAGTTTTGTAGCTTGCTTTGTTCTAACCACATGGGAATCAGATCTTCTTACACCCTCAGTTTCAGCACACTGTGGTTTTTCAACCATCTGATGAAATCCACATTGTAAAGAAGTATGAGGTGTCTTAAACTAAAGAGGTTCCTTTGGGTTCTGTATAGATCCTTTCCCCCAAAATATGGTTCTATGGAGCTCTATGCGAGGAGCGATTAAACATTTCAATGAAAACAGTTCTATAATTCAAAGAACAGGTAAGGTGAAATCATCAGGGTGCCATTACTTTCAGAGTTTTTTCTTTATGTAGATAACACTGCCAGATGTTTAGAAAATATCACAGCGTTGATTACATTTGTGAAAATATGCAAAATTTGTATATAATAATAATAATAATAATAATAATAATAATAATAATAAAGAACCTCTAAATGATTTTAAAAAGACCCACCTTATTTGGATTCAATAAAAAAAATGTCTTCAATAAATCTTCTTGTTTTTTCTTTAATAAATCTATGAAGTGAGTTAAAGAACCACTTAATATTCTGTACAGAAACATTTCTTTTAAGAATGTAGGACCTTCAACTCAGTTCTTTAGCTGTTTAATGGTGAAAACCGAAACACAGTGGTTGTAGTTTCAATTTTCAAGTTTCCCACAGGGGAACCAAGTAAGAACTCTTTAAGGTACTAGGTTAATTTTTTTTCTGACATTCTGCTTTGATGCTGTGTTTTGCAGCTCGTCTTGTTCTAACCACATGACCTCAGGTGAGTGGAGCTGGCATTTGCAGGGGCATCACACATCCTTGCTTTAACTCTCTGCACTACTTTACTGAATACTGAACTAGCTGCACTAGCTTTACTGAACTAGCTGCAAGTCCACCAAAGAAAGTGACTTAGTGTTGTTGTTTTTGCTGCACTGTTGTCATTGGTTATTCTTGTATTGCATTGTTTTAATGATGGGAAGTATATTAATATTTTACTAATATTACTGTGTGATGCTCAAGTGCTAAGGTTATAAATGAAGCAGAACAATAATAACTGTATAAATAACAAGTTTGGTGACACTATGATTACTTTTTATCCTTGTGCAGCAATGCTTATAACAACTAATTCCTGGACATTTTAGAAACAAAATATAAGCAGCAAGACTCCTGGTTTGAAGCAGCGTTTCAAAATAGCAAGAAGTGAAGATCATCATATCCTTTGTGTGTCCTCTGATTGTCTCCTGGGAGTGTAAACATGCACCTGTTCATTAATCTGTGCAGTACTGGTGTTTATTTCTCTCCAGCATCATGGCTTATTTGTAAATCTCTTACCTGGAAAGAGCAGTAATGATGATCACAGTAATTTAGACCAAGACCACGCCAAAGCCCAAATATAGCAACCCTGAACCCGAATCTCAAGAGATCCTCAAAACACCCGCACCGTGACCTCCCATTCATTGTAAAGGTAGATGCGTCCATCTGTGGGATTGGGGCCATTCTATCCCAGCACCATGGTGTGCCCCTAGAGGAAGTCAACAATGATGTAGGAAAGTTGCTGTCAGTTAAAGCCACTCTGGAAGAATGGAGGCATTGGCATGAAGGGGCATGCTGTGTGTTTCAAGTGGTTACAGATCACAAAAATCTAGAATACCTCAAAGCGTCCAAGAGACTCAACCTGTACCAAGCCAGATGGGCCTTTTTCTTCATAAGGTTTAATTTTACAATTGTATACTGACCAGGTACAAAAATAGCAAGGCTGACGCATTGCTTCGATGACATGACCCCTCCAGCCTCGCCTCCAATCCTGAGCTCATATTACCACCTTCCCTCATCATCACCCCTGTTCGCTGGGACTTGATGTAAGAAATACAATGAGCTCAAAAAGATGAACCACCGAGTGTCCCCTGACCAAGTAATATGTTCGCTAAGCCCTACTTCCCAGAGCCATTCAGTGGGTTCACAATTCACCTAGCTCCAGCGGTCCAGGAATAAAATGCACTACTACTTTGGTTCAGAATGCTTTCTGGTGGCCTACGCTTACCATTGACGTAGAGAACTTTGTCAAGTTATTCCGAGTCTGCACCCAGTCAAGGACCCCATGCCAACTCCCAGCTGGCCTCCTAGAATCCCTACCAATGCCCCAATGTCCTTGGTCTCACCTACCTATTGATTTTATTACGGACCTGCCAAACACCCAAGGGTACACCACAATTCTCGTCATCATCAATTGATCGACTGATACCGCTCCAGGGTATGCCCACAGCCATGGAGACAGCTACTGCTATGTTCCATCACATGTTTTGGGTGTATGGGCTCCCTGAGGACATTGTATCCAACAGGGGAGTGAAGACACATCCCATGTGTAGAAAGCGTTGTGCTCCAGACTGAACATTAACATCAGCCTAACATCGGGGTACCATCCTGCTAAGATAAAATATTCATAATGTTACTGTTTAAGTCAACTGTTAAAGAATGCAATAAATGTACTATGAATCAGTGAATCTGAGTTCAGAGTGGGTTTATTATCAGTAATGAAGTAATGAAGGTAATGAAGGCTCTCCTTTCTCCTTTCTTTGCTCACATTTCTCAGTGACCTTCCGGTTAAAGTCAGTCATCTCAGTCACCAGTCTCTTTTCCACTGACAGTATGGCCAATGCATGCAATAAGAAGAGGTGGAAAAGCACAGAGTGTAACCTCGACTGTCATCACGTGACTACTGCGGAATTTGCAAATTGGGTCGAACTGGTCCAAGCTCTTTCATTCTTTTCTTTTCATCATCCGAACGCCTTGTGAAAGGGTATTTTTGTAAAGATATAACCGAATTTTCTTTCATCTCAAGATATTTAGGTTGTTTCCACATTAATCGGTACCCGCCCATTAACTGGCAATCTGCAGAGCGGTAATGAGACTCGTTGAGAATGGTCCAATCACATGAGGCCAAATATATAAAAACAATATTGATTCACAAACAACAAAAGTGGGCAGGCCCAAGAACAATGTGAAACAAGCCAATCATAGCTCAGGCTCAAGTCACATGCTTTTCAAAAGTTTATGGACCTACATAAAAACTCGTTTGTCCGGCGCCTCATGCTAACACACGCGGGCACACACACACACACACACACACACACACACATAAATGTATATTAAAGAAATACAGTTTTTATTTTTTTATTTTAAATAAATGACTAACAGTGGAATAGTGCAACTAAATGATTTTATTTTGTTATTAAAATATATAATTATTGTGAACGTGTTAAAGTAGCAGTTTTCTTTAAGGGGGCGGTGCCTCAGCGCCAACTATTGACTGGCCGCCTAAATGGCTAAAACATATTTAGTGAACTGAGTGACCTGGAGGTGTCAGATTTGGGCGAGGGTTCCCTCTGGTGGTGAAGGGGGGGGGAGCACAAGGTACAATATTCTATCAATAATTTATTAATGATTAACAAAAGCTGATTATTAAAATTCAATGAAGAGTAATTAATTCATTAATAATAGTTATAATTAATAAGTAATTATTGTATAATAAAGTGTTGATGTGGACTTTAAACAGAAGCATTAAATAAGGTTTTGATATATTCACTGATCTAATTAAACCATATGGCCAAAAGTTTGTGCACCCCTGACCATCATGTATGCTTGTTGAATGCCCCATTTCAGATTTATTCACTGTTATAATCAGCTCCACTCTTTTCTTTTCTGAAGGCTTTCCACTAAATGTTGGAGTGAGGTTTTGGATTTGTATTCATTCATTCATTCATTCATTCATTCATTCACATTAGCATTAGTGAGATCAGACTCTAATGTTGGGATGTTGATGAGACCCTAGTTCCAGTTCATCCCAAAGGGGTTCAGTGGGGTTGAATCAGAGTCAGGGCTCAGTGCAGGACACTCCAGTTCTTCTACTTCAACCCCGACACCATGTCTTCATGGAGCTTGCTTTGTGTTGTGCCCAGGGGCTTTGTCATGCTGGAACAGTGCTTGGGAATCTTAGTTCTTAGGGAATTGTAAAA
This sequence comes from Hemibagrus wyckioides, assembly GCF_019097595.1. Lineage (NCBI taxonomy): Eukaryota > Metazoa > Chordata > Actinopteri > Siluriformes > Bagridae > Hemibagrus > Hemibagrus wyckioides. The sequence goes on along the minus strand of NC_080721.1, from coordinate 11,640,523 downwards.
CTATGACATAAAAAATAAATTCCAGACAAATGTGTGCATTAAACGTTATGGTAACAGTTTGGGGAAGAAACACATGCAGCAATTATGAAACAGTTATTTATATGTATTTGTTTTATTAGAGACGGCAGATTGTTAGAGACAGTGTTTTAGTGGCTTTTATATAATACTTTATATTTACTCATAAAGACTTTATATGACTTTATATGAGTTAACTTAAACTATTTTATAAACTGAGAAATGTGAAGCTTTTTAAGCTTTCTGTTAACATCCCAAAATAATGCCTGAATTGTTTTAATCATATAATATCATACAACGCTGACTACAATACGATGATATGGTTCTAACAAACATTTATGAAGCAAACACTGACTACAACCTGACGATTACAGTACTAAACATTTATTTAAAGTCAATAACCACACAGACACGAGTGAAGTTGATGTAGAAATGATGTTTGTCCAGCAGAGGGCAGGATAGAGCTGCTGCTCAATACTGCACAACAATACACCACAATTAAGAGTGTCCTTTAAACAAATCCTTTACTGCTGAACCATATATACACACTGACCATGGAGTACAAATGTCTATGAGTATGTAGGAAGGTAGCAGTTTTAAAATCCTGAGCCGTGTTCCACACAAAAGCAAAGCAACTACAAAAGCAAAGGAAATACAGTAACCATCGTATCAACCACTTGAGGACAAGTCTTTGTGATTTTAATGTTATGATTTGTATCACCAGATTAATCTTTGCCTCACCTAAGCACCTTTTATTTGGTGAAGATCAAAAAAAAAAACCTAAACCAGTTAAAATAATTGTATATTAAAATATTCTGCTGTTAAATTTCATGTTCCAGAAACACAGCTTTCTCTGAAAAGCTCCAATATGAAGGATTTAGTCAGATGAATGTCCTCATTTATCAAGCTGGATACAAACAGATTAAATCATTTAGAGGAGCATGTACACAGAATATTTCTTATTTATGGTTTTTAATCCTTTAGCTTTTGTCATTTCCATTGTGAAGCCACTGAATATTTCTTTAATGGATATAAATGTCTAAACACTTTCTGTGACTAAAAATGGCTTTTCCGTCTCTCTACTTTTAAGTTTAAGGACATAAAATGTTTAAGGATTTGTGTCTAAATGTCTGAAAGTATTAATTTATTATTTTGACTACAAGAAGTAATAGAAAAAATGTGTTAAAATGTGATAATAAAAACATTTGGTAATGAATTTGGTTGATTAGTTTGGACTGTGTTATGCACCATACTGTCATTAAAAAATGGCGGCGCCCGTTACCATAGAAACGACAACTGCGTGGAAACTCTATATATCACTCTACACTGCCGGCTTTGTGACAATTCTTGTGTTTTCATGTGAGTAACATGTCGATGTTCTTGTTGCATCATGACAATTAAATTAAAATTATTTAATGGACAAAATGATCTAGCTTCCCTGTACTCTCACATGTATATCAAAGTGGATCCCATAATGAGTCGATTCATTGACTGCAGGCATTGAACACTCAGAGTCAAAGCCAAAGCTTCGGAGTCGATTCCACATATCGCAAATGATTCACTTCACACGCGCACACAGCAACCGCAAGCGAGCCTGCTAGCGTTAGCAAGACAGCTAACTAGCGGATATTTATTTTGCCTTTATTATGAGTTTATCTGGTCAAAATCGAGAAAATTAGGACTTGAAGCTCAGAGAAGACTTATAGCTACATGAAAATGTCTGGAACCAGTGAAAAAATAAACAAACAAACACATATAGTGTACATTTATTTGCATTAGCTTCTCATTCATAAATTTAATTCATATAAGTTGTCTCAGTTCTTCATTTATAAATGGAAATAATCTGGGTTTCCACTATACACAACCTGATTGTATGATAATTATATATATATATATATATATATATATATATATATATATATATATATATATATATATATATATATATATATATATAAATCCCATTAATATAAATTTCCCCTCTTTTTGATAGCATATTATTTGGGCTTATTTATTATGAGTTTTTTAAAAAAAGTATTTTTATTTTTATTAAATTAAACCAGAAGGAATAAAGGCATATGATATACATGACTGAGATAATCATTAATTTAAACACTTAATATTAAACAAAATATTACTTTTAAGTGTTACTTTACAGCTATAATTTAATATGAATGACCAAAATGGCTTTTAAATAGTATTCAGATTCTTATTTATTGCTTTGTTTTGGCTAACTATCGCTAGTAGCTGATTAACGCTGTCAGGGTTCCAACAGGAATATTCAATATTCAGGAATATTCAACTTCCTACAAGAAAACATACATATTAGTAACTTTAACATGCTGTGTAAAGGAAGTGGATGTTTAATAGTGTGGGAAATGTGTGGTCTGGATGTTCTCACCGTTATGGTAGAATCTTTCTCTGTAATCATCGTGTGTGTGTTTTGTTTTTCTGTGGAAACATGTAGGTGAGAACACTGATCAGTTCCTTTCCTGCTCTTACACTCCTGTTAATGATGTCCTAATGATGAGATGCATAAAATAATAATAAAAAAAAAAAAACTAGAGAAAGATTATAACTAAACTGTTTTTGTCTCCACAGGTAACAAAATTAGTTTCTAAAAACATTTACCAAATATTTCATTGTGGTTTTGTTTTGAAATGTTTCTAAAATGTTAAAATATCATAAAAAATTATTTTTTAAAATAATATTTTTTTTTCAACCATATATAAACAAGCCGGAACTTCTGTAACCTGTGGCCTCAAATTTCTTTATTCATTGTTCTGAATAATAAAGATTTGTCATTTAGATCCACCTTTACGTAAACACAGAACCACGGTGATCAGCACGGCGATGGTGAAGACGACGACACCGCAGCCTCCAAACAGCATCCACATGCACAAATCCGAATGACCTGCTATTAATGACACAGTGTCACTGATTGTCTACAGAAATGTATAATATACTCTATAATGTTGATGATGGATGTGACCTGAACAGGTGATTTTCTGAAACATATTGTGATTGGTTTATACGTATGACACAGAAATGGTGCTAAACTGCATGTTTATAATAATAGCGAAAAATCTTTATTACAAAGTACAAATAATATAATATGTACCATAACTTAGATTTTAGTCTTTTTTTCTCAACTTACTATTGATATATGGAATGGAAAGATGCTTGTATAATTTTCTACTCTTACATGTTCTCCAGGGACCCAAGCCACTGATGATCATTAAAACGTTAAAGTTTGCTTACTTGGTCGTGGCACAGTTCGGGACACGGTCTGGTTTTTATAATTCACGACACACTCGATGGTCGCTTCGCTCCATTCCTCTGCAGTAATCCTGATCTGAGCTCGAGTGTATTCTGAGGCTGAATTGTCGTATCCTGTCCAGCCTGATTCTGTCCATCCTGTCCGCTCTTCATCATCGACCAACCACCAAACTCTGACCTGAGAGGGAACAGTGTCCATCACCACACACTGCAGGAGAACAGAGGGATCGTCCTCCTCCACCTCCTCCACCACCGGGGTGTACACAACCACAGACAGATTTAACGGACCTGTGTCTACAACACACACATATACACACACACACACACACACAATACAAAACCTGATATTAACAGGTAGATGATAATAATAATAATAATAATAATAAAGGTTATCATTATAGTTCTTATTTTTATTTGTAATCCTTTTTGTCCATTTCTGAATAAAATCATAAAAAATTATAATTAATTAATTAATCTGAGGCAAGTTTAGTAGCTAGTCAATTTTTTTTGTGTGTGTCTATGTTGTTTTGCTAATATGTCAAGTTTAAGCTATTTTTATATATGAGTCTGAATTTAATCCAGCACCAGATTGTATTATTTAATGACATTAAATGAAACTCACCTGTCACGACGACTCTGGTTCCATTTCCAATAAAAAGCATTTTATCATGTGCAGATGTGCAGTAGTAAAGGCCTGAGTCTTGAACTTGGGCATTATTGATTGTCTTGGTACATGTTCTTTTATCATCTTCTAGCTGGTCTAAAATTTGTAGACGGACTTCACCCAGTTTTCCATTTCTCAGGTTCACTTTATACCAGGATATTGAGTTGTAACAATACTCCATCGGCAGATCACGAGTGCATTTTAGATGAAAAGACTCGCCGATGGAGGCACTGATGAAGTCGGGGGACTGAAACATCAAGAACGAGAGAGAGGCTACAAGAAAAGAAACACTAACTTCAGTACTTAGTGACTTTAAACATCTGCAGTTTACTGAGTTTATATTCATGAAGAAGTTACTTATCAATGTTAAAGAAATTTGTATTTAAATGTAAACATCGCTATAATTTTACAGGCCAATATTTAAAAGATTTAAAAATATAAAATGTAAATCAGACCAATTTACATTATAGAATTGACCGTGTCTGTGTTTAATTCATTTTTACATCATGAAGAATTTCTAAAAGTTTTAAATGGAGGGAGGAGAACAGACGTAACACTTACTTCTCAGAGTACAAACCCAGCAGAGGAGCAGCAGAGGAGCCGCCATGCTGAAGCTCTCCAGCTCTCTTATCTCCAGATGAAAAGGTGAAGAGCCTCAGTCACCTTTCTGTAAAAGACTGCAGAAGTTGCCCTGCCCCTTAGGAAGAACACACCAGTCAGCTTCCGCTCACTGTGGTTTTTCAACCTTCTGATGAAATCCACATGGTGGAGAAGTGTGTGTGTTTCTGAAAAACCGGTACTTAATCAAATATCGTGTCATATTAATTAAACACACTAATTCAAAGTAAAAATTAAATAAACTTTATATTTAATGCTTAGTCAGTGATGCAGATTAAACACATGTTGAAACTCTATTTTAGACAAAAAAAAATCCATCATTCAGAGAGAGAGAGAGACTTTAGTCATTCAGCATAACTTTACTCTCACACCACACTGTAATTTGCTTCATTTATTTAATATAAAAAAATAATGCATTTGTACAATATGAAAGAACATTAATAGCAATAATTTATCTACATTTTGATTTATGAGCCAATATGTGCCATATGCCCTTATCCAGAACGATGTATTTATTTAATATCACAGTATAACAATTAAAAGCCTTTGCATAATATAACAGAATATTAATCCAAACTATTATAATATAACTTAATGTTGACTATTATTATTAATAAATAAAGAATATATATTTATTTATTTATTTAATTTATATTACATTTACATAAAAATAGGCCATTCATATACATATATATATATATATATATATATATATATATATATATATATATATATATATATATTTGGTATATTGTACTGTACGAATGGCCTATTTTTATGTAAATGTAATATAAATTAAATAAATAAATAAATTTACAAACAAAAATAACAAAAACAAAAATAACAAATTATTGTTACTTGAAGTTGAATGATTATTAAAATTCAATCCTGAAGAGTGATTAATTAATTAATTAATTTATTTATTAAAAATTAAGTAGCACTAAGATTAAGAGTTTTTCAGTGCAGGATTAAAAAGGCTAAAACTGTTCAGTATTATTTTTAGAATTTTGTAATTACTTTTTTTTTTTTAATCTCGTCGCACTGAACTTTCTTCTTAAATAAACAAACTGGTATTAAACAAATAAACAATAATTAATTCTATTGTATTTTACTTACGCTGAACAGCAAACAGGCAAAAGAGAAAGAGTTTCCACGTCATGTTGAAATGACCATTAACATCCTCCCTCCTTCACACCTTTATCTCTGTGTGTGTGTGTGTGTGTGTTTGCGCGTGTACAAACTCCCACATCCGTCAGCATTCACACACTTTTTTTTTTTTGCACATTTCAGTTTAAATCACATCAGTTTTAATAAATAAGTCGAATAAATGACCTCTCCTGATTAGGGTCAAGTCAAGAATCTGCCGAGACTGAAGCAAAAAGTTCTCTTTCAATTTTTTAAAAATGGATTACTTTCCTATAACAGCATGTAACAGTGTAACAAGCATTAATAGCATTTTAAAATGTTTATTTATAAACTGTTGTTAATTACATTTAAACAAATCCAGGACATGAGAGTATACTGTGTTAGTTACAGTAATAGATACAGTACACACACACACACACACACATACTGAGTAGAAATCAGAATTAGCACCATAATAATAATAATACAAATAAAATAATAATAATAATAATAATAATAATAATAATAATAATAAAATATATAATAATAATAATAATAATAATAATAATAATAATAATAATTAACACTGAAGTGTTGGTTGAATCAATCAATACATTTCTGTTAAATATCCAGCTGTAGAAATGAAGAAGCTCTACGCTGGATTATTCTAAAGCACTGGCACTGACGTTACACCTTATGAAACATTTCTAATTCAATTCTAAAATATTTAATTAATTCATTAGAAACTAACTTGAGCATGAGGACGAGTCAAATAGCAAAGAAAAGAAAATGAAAATGTTTTGCCACTTCTTATCTTTGTTCAGAAAAAAACAACACTGGCTAGACACACAAAAACAGGAACTCTCTCTCTCTCTCTCTCGCTCTCTCACACACACACACACACACACACACACACACTGGAGTCTGTGGTAACTTCCGGTTGTGTGATTAAAGTCGTGGGCTCGTCTACGCTCCTGTCCTGAGGTTCATCTGTTTGTGGTGGAGGTAAAAATCATCTGGGATTGTATCTGATGAGAACACACACACACACACACAATGTATTAGCTGAATTTGCCTCATTATGACCGCATTAAGAAAAACACTAGCATGAAGTGACACCAAAGTACATGGCAAAGAAAAGTATCTCAGCTTCGAGATGCAGCTACGGCTGTTCTTAGACCTGTGAGGTCCTTTTGTTGGGGTTTCTCTGGATTCTCTATAGAACCGTGTGGTGAAGAGCTTGAAGAGCGATGAACCTTTTATATCGAAAACTCTTCAAAGTTGCCAATAAGGTGAAATCATTGGGGTGCCATTACTTTTGGAGGGCCTCTTTGTCTCTATGGAAAAAACTGTTGTCAGATGTTTTGAAGATAATTTGTACTGATCCGAGTCATGGAACAATTCTAGGTTCTGTAGAGATCCAATCTTTTTCATAAAGGAGTGGGAGGAGTAGGAGCTCATAAGCTTCCTTGTTCTCTACATTAGCTCCATCTTGCACTAAGCTTCATGCTAGTTATTCTATAAACAAGGATGTTTTAATGCTATAATCCTGAGAAGCGTCAGTTTGAGGAACTCACCGTTACACCGATAGCCCAGATTGGACCAGATAATGTTCTCCTGTGAGAAGCAGAAAACACCCAGACGTCCTCCTTTCATCGATGTGTCAATCACCACACCGGAGTCAGCGACTAGAGCAGTGCCTTCATACAGACGCACTCTGAAAACACACACACACACACACACACACAGTCATGCGCCTGGATCTTTCTAACATGGTTTAATAAAACTTGATCAGCCTAACTTCTAGACAAACAGCTGGATTATATAAAGTAAGCTTGATCTCACTCCGAGGAATAAATTGGAAGTCCTCAAGCTCCTGAGTGAGTTTCCCAGCTCAACTTTTAGACTGGACTTACAGACCTGGACCGACCTGCTGCCTCTGAATTCAAGGACATCATCAGGATGTGCAGATTAGACCATCAGACCAACAGACCATCAGACACACAGTCAGCCACAGGACAGTTTCATCTCTGTATAAATCTCTCTCAAACGCCAAAACCAGCACAGATCAGAGACGAACCTGAATCACATCTCAATGGACATACCTGCTGGAGCTTTTTTCTTTATTTTGATGATATGATTTATTTATCAGACTTTCTTATTGGATTTGTTTATTTTATTTGTTTATTGGACTTGTTTTTATTTAATTCATTTATTTATTATTTTGTTTATTTGGTTATTTGTTCATTTGAATTGTTTATTAATTTGTTTAGTAGATTTATGATTTTTTTTTTGTTTTCTGGATTTAGTTATTTGATGGGTTTGTATTGATTTGTTTGTTTTTGTTAGTTTATTGGCGTTATTATGTCACGTCACGCAGAGAGACTGAACACTGGAGGGAGCCCTCTCTCAAATTCTAATCACTCATTTCTGGTTCCCACACACATAAAAGAGACTCATTCACTTCATTCTACGCGTAGTATCGTTCCTTAGAGTTCATACAAAGCCTTACTGTTCAGTGCCTTGATATTACTGTGTTTTGACCTAGTTTTTGTGACCTCATTCTTATGAATTTTGCCTTACGATTTGGATTTGTCTCTGCTTTCTGATTTCCTGGTTTTGACCTCTTTGCTACGTTGTTTGACTACGTTTTTGCCTGCTGTGTTTGCTTCATTAAATCTGCGAATGGATTCCAACACTTCTGCCTCCGGCAATTCCTTACAGGATACTATGCCGCCTACGAATCCAGCGGATTTACAAGCCATCATTGTTAGTCAAGGCGCAATCATTTGGGCTTATGAACAGCAAGTGGCTGCGCTACAGAATGCTAGCCATCCGCCTCTATCGGCAGCAGACACGGCGTGCAGGGATGACGATATGACTCTCTCTCAGTTTATCACCACAGCGATTCGTCTGGATAACCTTAGGCGTCAACTCAAGCGTAATCCACGAACTTGGTATTCACCAAGTCACCATGTGAATACCTGCGAGAGAGCAGCTGCGAGCTTGGCAGAACCAGAGTTTCGGAGGAGGAGAGCCAGTGACGCACTCAACAAAGACTCTGCTACTACTGCGAACAACCCGGCCATCAGGTGAACCAATGCCCTAAACTTTCCTCCAAATCACAGGTGAGCACGAATAAGCCTATATTTCGAGTAACCCTACCAGCTATGCTATGCCATGTTCCTGATGTTGTTCCTATCTCAGCGCTCTTAGATTCCGGGGCGGCCGTCAACCTCATCGATCAAGCATTAGTTAAGAAGCTGAAACCCCACCATACTCTGCACCCCAACGCAGTGACAGCCGTTAACGATCAACCCATAGGAGAGGGATATCTCACTCACCAAACCCAACCCCTGGAATTGCAGATTGAACTATTTCATCACGAATGACTCACCTTTTACCTCATATCATCTCCCACCAACCCTGTTATCTTGGGCCTCCTGTGGCTCCAGCGTCATGACCCAGTGATCTCCTGGAGAGAGGGGGAGCTCAAGAGCTGGTCTCCACAATGCATCCAATCCTGCTTTCACAGTCTGACACTACGACCATGCCTCACCACCAGCCCCATAGCCGCTGAGACCACCCTTCTGCCCAGGGAATACCAAGATTTAATGGAGGTGTTCAGTAAGGAGAGGGCCACCCATCTTTCACCTCACTGCCCCTGGGACTGTGCTATCGATCTTATACCCAATGCTATGCCACTCAAGAGCCGGCTCTTGAGTGAACCCGCTATCTTTACTGGAGAGTCGAGCTATGGAGGAATATGTCGAGGAAGCTCTCACTGCGGGTTATATCCGTCCCTCCACCTCACCAGCAGCCGCGGGCTTCTTCTTCATTGAAAAGAAGAATGGCGGTCTCCGCCCATGTATTGACTATAGGGGCCTTGATGCCATGATGGTTCGCTACCCATATCCTTTACCGCTGGTTCCGGCAGCCTTAGAACAACTACGAGGAGCCAAGATATTTACTAAGTTAGATCTAAGGAGTGCTTACAATCTGGTCAGGAACAAGGAGGGGGATGAGTGGAAAACGGCTTTTCACAGCAGTAATGGACATTATCAGTACCTGGTCATGCTGTACGGATTAACAAATGCCCCAGCAGCATTTCAGTCTCTCATTAATGAGATATTCCGTGATGTGCTCAATCGCTACGTCATCGCCTAAATTGACAACATCTTAATCTATTCTGACTCCCTCGAAACCCATGTTCAGCATGATCGTACTGTGTTGCAAAGAACCAACAGAACCATCGTCAAACTTGAAAAGTGTGAGTACTACCAGCGGACCATCACCTTTCTGGGGTATGTGCTTTTACCCTCGGGTATGGAAATGGATTTAGCCAAAGTCAAAGCCGTCACGGAGTGGTCCGAACCAAACAAAACCTAGAATATCTTCGAGGGGCTAAGCAACTGAATCTGCGCCAAGCTAGGTGGGCTTCTCCAGGTTCCAGTTCACAGTCATCTATTGTCCAGGGTCTAAGAATGGTAAAGCTGATGCTCTCTCCAGGCAAAAAGAAATCCAAAATGTAATTATTCACCCAGAACCTATTCTTCCATCCACCCTTATCCTGGCCGCGATCCAATGGAACCTGGTAGATGAGATCCAACGCGCTCACGCACAAGATCCTCCTCCAGCCGTGTATCCTCCTTCCAAGCTGTATGTCCCCACATCGTTCCGCCATCAGGTCATACAATGGATGCATGAATCCCCCAGTTCTGGCCACCCTGGCATTCAGCGTATGGCCCAGCTAGTGAGACAACGATTCTGGTGGCCATCGAGCCTTCGAGACATCCAAGCATACGTGGAATCCTATGACACATGCTCTCAAGTTTGCTCAAGTCGACAGTTACCAAAGGGTCTACTACAGCCATTGCCTATTCCTCAACGTCCTAGGTCCCACATCTCAGTGGACTTTATGACCAACCTCCCGGAGTCTAGAGGGTTTACCACCGTCATTGTTATCACAGACTGTTTCTCCAAAGCATGTAAGCTAATTCCCCTCAAGGGTCTTCCCACAGCGATGGAAACAGCTAAGGTGATCTTTGATCATGTGTTCCGAAACTTTGGATTACCAGAGGATATTGTGTCTGACCAGGGAATGCAATTCAGTTCATGGGTATGGCGGGCCTTCTGCAGTAGGCTGGGAATCGACATAAGTCTCACATCCAGCTATCATCCCCAATCTAACGGGCAGGTACATATTATTTGTTTGGTCATATTGATTTGTTTATTGGGCTTGTTTATTTTGTTTGTTTGTATTGGTTGTATTGTTTATTGGATTAATATTTCATTTTGTTTATTTGTTGCACTTGTTTCTATTTGATTTGTAATTTGATTTGTTTATTTAATTTGTTTATTTAATTTGTTTATTGGATTTTTTAAATTTGTTTTGTTTATTGGATTTGTTTATTTTGTTTGTTTTTAAGACTTGTTTATTTCATTTGTTTATTGAACTTGTTTCTATTTCATTGTAATTTGATTTGTTTATTTAATTTGTTTATTGGATTATTTTTTATTTTATTTGTTTATTGGACTTGTTTGTTTAATTTTAATTTTAAGACTTGTTTTTGAGCTTGTTTATTTTGTTTGTTTGTATTGGTTGCATTGTTTATTGGATTCATATTTTATTTGTTTTGTTTGTTGGACTTGTTTGTTTAATTTGTTTATTGGACTTGTTTATTTTGTTTGTTTGTAAGAATTGTTTGTTTTATTTGTTTGTTTATTTTATTTGTTTGTTAGACTTGTTTTGTGGACTTTCTTTTATTTGTTTTGTTGATCAGACTTGGACTGGATTCCTACCTGATGTATCCGACCTGCGGCCGATGACTCAGGCTCCAGCGGTACGACGTTTTATCGCTCCATCCCACGTTCCTGGGATCCTTCCAGAGCAGTGTCACTTCTCCGTGTGTGTTGCCAGTGTGCCACAGTGCGTTCCGCAGATATTCACCCGGACCTGTGCGAGACTTCACGGCCTGAGACATGGACCAGCGGAGAAACGGGAAGAGAACGCTGAACGTTTAATCTTTTCACACCAGAGCATTACTTCGGTGGGATTTAGGATCATCTGGAGTGAACACTCACCTTCAGCTGCAGACCCGGTTCTGCCAGCGCAGTGAACGGCAGGTTCTGCCAGTACGTCTGCTCCGTCTGCTTCCACATCACCACGTAGAAGCTGGACGAGTCCTGATAGGCGAAGATGAAGCCCACATAGTCATCGTCCGTCATCGTGTTCACGTGGAACGTTCCCTCAAAATCAACGCCATTGAACGCTGTGTAGCCTGAAGAGGAAGAGAAGGAGAGATAGTGATGAAGGCTGGATCAGTGCCAGGGCCATCTTAGATAAATAAGTATATATGAGACTTTAAGACTCACCGACGGCCAAACCAGGGTCACTGTTCATCGTCTGTACAATCTCCATCCCCTAGATCAGACAGGAAGAGTTAACCAAGTAACATGAGATCAGACAGGAAGAGTTAACCAAGTAACATGAGATCAGACAGGAAGAGTTAACCAAGTAACATGAGATCAGACAGGAAGAGTTAACCAAGTAACATGAGATCAGGCAAGAAGAGTTACACACATTAACACCAGATCAGACAGGAAGAGTTTCACACATTAACACCAGATCAGACTGGAAGTGGTAAACACATTAACCCCAAATCAGACAGGAAGTACATAAAGCCATGAGTTCACCTGATTGAGCACCACCCAGTTGGGGTCGATCTGGGAATCTCCGTGTGGATCCAGGATGACCGTTTGGAAGGCTCGGAAGTCTGTCATGGTGATGTCAGCATTTTCTGGACAGGCGTCCATCAGGTCACTCACTTTATCATTATCAAAGTCGTTTTCACACACATCACCCACTCCATCAGCTGAGGAGAGGACGAGAGAAGAGGAATAAACGAATAGTTACCTCAGTTTACTCAGGAAAAACATCGCTGGCCTTGTTTGTTCATTGGTTCATTTCTTCCTTCATTCGTTCCTTCCTTCCTTGCTTCCTTCCTTCCATCCTTCCTTCCTTCCTTCCTTTCTTCCTACATCCTTCCTTCCTTCTTTCCTTTATCTTATTTGTCAACTCCAGGACTATATGTGGTGTATGTATTTGTGTGTGTGTGTGTCTGTGCGTGTACCGTCCGAGTCCTTCTGGTTAGGGTTGGGGATGAGTCTGCAGTTATCAGGTCCGGGATAAGAAGCATCAGGAACTCCATCGTTGTCGTCGTCATCATCACAATCGTCTCCGATGCCGTCGTTATCTGAGTCCACCTGAGAGCTGTTGGGGATTTCAGGGCAGTTGTCCCTCGTGTCCTGAAGACCGTCGCCATCACTACACACACATTTAGCAGATATGATGTGTGTCATGAACTTTAACAAGAACTAAAAATAAGCCTGGTGTTTAAGCGGGAAACTCACGTGTCCTGGTTGGTATCGCAGATGTCTCCCACCAAGTCATTATCAACATCCGCCTGCAGACAGAGAACGTGTTACAGACTGTTGTCCAGGTATTAATGAGGACAAAACTGCACTGGCTACATTTTATTTGAGTTCACTGGAGTTTATATATATACATGAATAAGCAGACACCTGAGTGGGGTCGTTAATCTCAGGACAGCTGTCACATGCATCTCCTACTCCGTCATCATCCTGGTCTGTCTGCATGGCATTGGGGATTTTCGGGCAGTTATCCAGCATGTTTGGGATTCCTGTGGAAAAATCATGTGGATGAGAAACGATAAATCACAAAACTACGCAGGAGGGTCTTGAGAGAAAAGGTCCTTTAGTAATAAATGGTACTGCATGAAGTGTATAAATAGTACACAGGTGTCTGTACTGTCTGTAGAGGAGGAGATATGGGTCTGATGGAAAGAACACAGTGCTAATATTTTCCAGTGTACCAGCTAGTCATGTGACACATACCATCTCCATCAATGTCGTTATCACAGCTGTCTCCCACGCCGTTACCGTCCGTGTCCTGCTGATCTCCATTCGGGACGTTTGGACAGTTATCACATGCATCGCCATACGAGTCGGTGTCTGAGTTCTGCTGGTCCTTATTGGGCGTTAGACGACAATTATCCTGCAGGAATACACTCACTTTTAGTCGCAATTAAAACTTCAGTTCTCTGCTTCATCACGCCATGATCACTGAAACAAATGCACTTTTTATTTCTCTGTGGAAAAGTTTAGAACGTAAAAGAAATAAAAATTATGATCCTTATTTTAAAAAATGACCTCCATGTTCTTTATTCCATCTCCGTCCGCGTCTTCGTCACACTGATCTCCAACACCGTCGCCGTCCGTGTCCTCCTGACCGGAGTTCGGCGTGGATCCACAGTTATCCTGGAAGAGTGCGACAAAATAAACAGAAACACAGAAATAGAGTTAATTTTTTTTTTTAAATGAACAATAATAATCTTAAGATGAAGGACGGATGGACTGACCGCTCTGCAGTGTTTATCGTTATCGATGCAGGGAAGTGCTGCATCTGGATAGCCATCGAGGTCAGAGTCGACGCCGCAGATGTTCCCATTCCCCGCGAACCCCACGTTACACTGAGGCAGAAATAAAAGTGTGTAGATGAAATAAACAGAAAGAGAAGGAATAAACTGTTAATCTGAGCAAATCATATAAAACAAAAACTGTGTTGATATATCTTAAAAATGCATAAACAATATTTTCACTAAAGTAAATATTTCTGACATTTTTTTTTTCAAATTTGTCATCAAATTTATTGACTAACATTAATAATTGATAATTATTGATCATAGCGTCACATCACATTTTACCTCACGCTCCATCTGCATATAGAATTCACTAAATGTAAACTGTGTCACATTGCAGAGGAAATGCTTTCTATTTGGTTAGAGAAAAATACCCCAAACTTCTATTTGAACATCTCAGAAGACACTATTTCAGTATACACTGACCAAGCATAACATTATGACCACCTGCCTAATATTGTGTTGGTCCCCCATTTGCTGCCAGAACACAACAAACTGTGATGCACTGTGTATTCTGACACCTTTCTATCAGAACCAGCATTAACTTCTTCAGCAATCTGAGCAACAGTAACTTGTATGTTAGATCGGATCACACGGGCATCAATGAGCCTTGGCCGGCCATGACCCTGTCGCCCGTTCACTCCTGTTCCTTCCTTGGACCACTTTTGATAGATACTGACCACTGCAGACCGGGAACACCCCACAAGAGCTGCAGTTTTGGAGATGCTCTGATCCAGTGGTCTAACCATCACAATTTGGCCCTTCGTGAAATCCTTACGCTTGTCCGTTTTTCCTGATTCTAACACATCAACTTTGAGGACAAAATGTTCACTTGCTGCCTAATATATCCCACCCACTAACAGGTGCCATGATGAGGAGATCATCAGTCTTATTCACGGCATCTGTAACTGGTCATAATGTTATGCCAGATCGGTGTATCTTTAATGAACCGCAGTGTGTGTCAAGGTAGAGCTTGGACATTTCTCAATTTGACCACCAGAGGGCGACCTGGTGGGACTGGAGACCAGTGTTCGATCCTCACCTCTGGGGGTGTTATTGTGACAGTGTGTGCAGTGAAGCATGGTGGTGGCAGCATCATGTAGAGTGTTACCTGTGGTCTTTTTGTAGCGTTTATGAAAAAATGCCCTCGCTGGTGATTTTTGGTGAACAGCCTTCTCTAGAAAGAGTCGCGGCTGAGCTCCATTCTTTCCATTTTTCAATGATGGATTATAACATTTGTTGAGAACCAAACCCTAATTAAACATTTCCAGAATTTTGTACCAGACTTCTTTCCAGGAAGAGGTGTATTCATACTGTGATTATATTTACGCTTATAAACATTAATGGAACGTCACACCCGCCATGCAACATACAGGGTTCTAAATCTAATATGAAAAGCGATGAGGGCGCTAAAAAGAAAACAGTGTACTCCGTTGTGTTCAGGTTACGATGCTGAGTTCTCACCACACAGGAAATATCACTGCTGCGCTCCATCACACAGTGAGCATTCACGTCACACGGATCGTAGCCCAGAAGATCGCACGCTCTCTTGAGAAAACAGCCTGATGTCTGATTCCCCACGAAACCCGACTTACACTGACCACACTGAAAGGAACCCTGAGACACAAAAAACAATCTGCATCATCTTTTTCATCATCATCATCAGCAGCAGCAGCATCTCTATAAAAAGATGTAAAATGGCGTCACAGAGCTAAAGACAGTGAGTTGTGGTGTCTCATGTGTGTTAAGTCACCTCTGTGTTGATGCAGACGGAGTTGGGGACGCAGGCACCGGTCTGATCCGCACACTCGTCTATGTCAACACACTCCTGTAGCACACACACACACACACACAAAAGAATGGTCCAGGGTTTGGCCACAAAACTGCTTTGATCTTTTAAATAAGGATAACCTTCAAAGTCAGAGTAAAATGATAGATAGATAGATAGATAGATAGATAGATAGATAGATAGATAGATAGATAGATAGATAGATAGATAGATAGATAGATAGATAGATAGAGAATCATGATCAGGGGCATGGCCTGACACTTATCACCCCTATCTGTCCTCCCCTCTGTCCTCTTCACCACCCCATGTGTAACACACCCCTGATCTTAATGAACCTCATGTTAAAGGAGAGACGGACAGATCAGACCTGTCTGTGGTTCTGGGCGAACTCCATGCCGACTCCGCTCAACTCGGACCCGGAGAACCCTGGGGGACACGGCTCACAGCGGAACCCCTTAACACTGTTCACACACATGTGAGGAGAGAAACATGGCTGCGCTGCACACTGAGGGAGAGAGACAGAGAGAGACAGAGAAAAGAGAGAGAGAGAGAGAGAGAGAGACAGAGAGAGAGTGAGAGTGAGAGAGAGAGAGTGAGAGAGAGAGTGAGAGAGAGAGTGAGTGAAATGCACTATAACACTATGTGTGTGTGTGTGTGTGTGTGTGTGTGTGTTTTATATGAACCTCATCGATGTCCTGGCAGTGTGTGTGTGTGTGTGTGTGTTTTAGATGAACCTCATCGATGTCCTGGCAGTGTGTGTGTGTGTGTGTGTGTTTTAGATGAACCTCATCGATGTCCTGGCAGTGTGTGTGTGTGTGTGTGTGTTTTAGATGAACCTCATCGATGTCCTGGCAATGTGTGTGTGTATGTGTTTATGTGTTTGTTTGTTTGTTTTAGATGAACCTCATCAATGTCCTGGCAGTGTGTGTGTTTATGTGTGTATGTGTGTGTTTATGTGTGCGTGTGTGTTTTAAATGAACCTCATCGATGTCCTGGCAGTGTGTGTGTGTGTGTGTGTGTTTATGTGTTTGTTTGTTTTAGATTAACCTCATCAATGTCCTGGCAGTGTGTGTGTGTATGTGTGTGTGTGTGTGTGTGTGTTTATGTGTGTGTGTTTGTTTTAGATGAACCTCATCAATGTCCTGGCAGTGTGTGTGTGTGTATGTGTGTGTGTGTGTGTGTGTTTTAGATGAACCTCATCGATGTCCTGGCAGTGTGTGTGTGTGTGTGTGTTTTAGATGAACCTCATCGATGTCCTGGCAGTGTGTGTGTGTTTTAGATGAACCTCATCGATGTCCTGGCAGTGTGTGTGTTTGTTTTAGATGAACCTCATCGATGTCCTGGCAGTGTGTGTGTGTGTTTTAGATGAACCTCATCGATGTCCTGGCAGTGTGTGTGTTTGTTTTAGATGAACCTCATCGATGTCCTGGCAGTGTGTGTGTGTGTGTGTTTTAGATGAACCTCATCGATGTCCTGGCAGTGTGTGTGTTTGTTTTAGATGAACCTCATCGATGTCCTGGCAGTGTGTGTGTTTGTTTTAGATGAACCTCATCGATGTCCTGGCAGTGTGTGTGTGTGTGTGTTTTAGATGAACCTCATCGATGTCCTGGCAGTGTGTGTGTTTGTTTTAGATGAACCTCATCGATGTCCTGGCAGTGTGTGTGTTTGTTTTAGATGAACCTCATCGATGTCCTGGCAGTGTGTGCCGTTGCCTGTAGTTCCTGCGGGACATGAGCCACATCGATACCCTGGAAACTGCAACACATCCACACACGCTACACCGTCATAACACGGCTTAGACTGACACCGAGACTGAGGCTCATTAAAACCTGAGAGAGACAGAGATGGACACAAAGAGAGAGCGCGAGAGAGAGAGAAAGAGAGAGAGAGAGCGAGAGAGAGAGAGAGAATACACAGTGTCCTAGTTTCAGTGATTTGTTGAGTTAATTGATCTTAATCATTAAAACAATCTTTTCTATCCTTTCTCTGCTGTGTAAGTGATATAGAGACTCTCTCATCACTCACCACACACTTGGCACTCCAGGATGGTGTTCCTGATTAAAGACATCTCCTTCGTCTGAAATAAAACAGCAACAAAACACAAAACTGTCACACCATTATTACATGAGCATTCAATTTTACTGAACAGCTGAAGTGAAAACAAAATTTAGAAATATTTTAGATTTCAGTCAAAACATTTTAACATGTTTTTCTTCTTATTAGTCTTGCTCTTTTTTTTACCTGTGTGTGTGTGTGTGTGTGTGTGTGGAGAGAGAGAGAGAGAGAGAGAGAGAGAGAGTGTTCTGTATTTTGAGCTCACCATTTCCCTCATGTCCTCTCTCAAATTGCCCATAATCTGATTGAATATGATCAACTGACCAATCAGAGCTTTAGTATGATCACCTGAGAAGAGACAAAAGGTTTAAAAGAGAGAAAGAAAAATGGATAAAAGACGAGATCATAATCATAGCTTCATATCACTCTGATGACCTGCATTCATGTTTAATACACAGAGTAAAAGTGGTTAAGTATAACAGAAATGTATTAAGAAATGTAACAACAGGTGTAATAGCAGGTTTAATATAATTGTGATACAGGTGTAGTACAGGTGTAACAACAGGTGTAATAGCAGGGGTAATACAAGTGTAATCACAGGTGGAGTACATGTGCAAGAACCAGTGTAATACAAGTGTAATAACAGGTGTAATACAGGCGTAGTACAGATCTAACAACTGGTGTAATAGCAGGTGTAATACAAACATAAGGGATGGTACAATGACAGGTTTAATACAAGTGTAATACATGTGTAACAACTGTGTAATATCAGGTTTAATACAAGTGTAGTACAGACGTAGTAGAAGTGTTACAACTGGTGTAGTAGCAGGTGCAATAGCAGGTGTAATACAAGTGAAATAACACGTTTAATACAAGTGTGATACATGTGTAGTACAGGTGTAACAACTAGTGTAATAGCAGGTGTAATACAAGTGAAATAACAGGTTTAATACAAGTGTGATACATGTGTAGTACAGGTGTAACAACTAGTGTAATAGCAGGTGTAATACAAGTGAAATAACAGGTTTAATACAAGTGTGATACATGTGTAGTACAGGTGTAACAACTAGTGTAATAGCAGGTGTAATACAAGTGTAATAACAGGTGATGTACAGGTGTAATACAAATGTAATAATGTGTAGAACAAGTGTAATAAAAGGTATAATAACAGGTTTAATACAAGTGTGCTGAAGGTGAAATAACTGGTGTAAAAGGAGGTTTGTTACAAGTGAAATACAGGTGAAGTATAGGCATGTACAGTTGGTAGAACTGGTGCAATAGTAGGCATAGTAGCATGTGGAATACAAGTGAATTAACAGGTGTAATGCAAGTGTAATACTATGTGTAATGCAGGTGTAACAACTGGTGAAAAAGCAGGTTTAATACAAGTGTAATAAAGGTGTAATACAGATGTAACAACTGGTGTAATAGTAAGTGTAATAGCAAGTTTAATGCAAGTGTAATATAGGTGTAATACAGATGTAACAACTGGTGTAATAGTGAGTGTAATAGCAAGTTTAATACAAGTGTAATAAAGGTGTTGTACAGATGTAACAACTGGAGTAATAGCAAGTGTAATAGCAAGTTTAATGCAAGTGTAATATAGGTGTAGTACTGATGTAACAACTGGTGTAATAGTAAGTGTAATAGCAAGATTAATACAAGTATAATATAGGTGTAGTACAGATGTAACAACTGGTGTAATAGTAAGCGTAATAGCAAGTTTAATACAAGTGTAATATAAGTGTAATACAAATGTAACAACTGGTGTAATAGTAAGTGTAATAGCAAGTTTAATACAAGTGTAATATAGGTGTAGAACAGATGTAACAACTGGTGTAATAGTAAGTGTAATAGAAAGTTTAATACAAGTGTAATATAGGTGTAGTACAGATGTAACAACTGGTGTAATAGTAAGTGTAATAGCAAGTTTAATACAAGTGTAATAAAGGTGTTGTACAGATTTAACAACTGATGTAATGGCAAGTGTAATAGCAAGTTTAATACAAGTGTAATAAAGGTGTTGTACAGATGTAATAACTGGTGTAATAGCAAGTTTTATGCAAGTGTAATATAGGAGTAATACAGATGTAACAACTGGTGTAATAGTAAGTGTAATAGCAGGGTTAATACAAGTGTAATAAAGGTGTTGTATAGATGTAACAACTGGTGTAATAGTAAGTGTAATAGCAAGTTTAATACAAGTGTAATATAGGTGTAGCACAGATGTAACAACTGGTGTAATAGTAAGTGTAATAGCAAGTTTAATACAAGTGTAATAAAGGTGTTGTACAGATGTAACAACTGGTGTAATGGCAAGTGTAATAGCAAGTTTAATGCAAGTGTAATATAGGTGTAGTACAGATGTAACAACTGGTGTAATAGTAAGTGTAATAGCAAGTTTAATACAAGTGTAATATAGGTGTAGTACAGATGTAACAACTGGTGTAATAGTAAGTGTAATAGCAAGTTTAATACAAGTGTAATAAAGGTGTTGTACAGATGTAACAACTGGTGTAATGGCAAGTGTAATAGCAAGTTTAATACAAGTGAAATAAAGGTGTTGTACAGATGTAACAACTGGTGTAATAGTAAGTGTAATAGAAAGTTTAATAAAAGTGTAATATAGGTGTAGTACAGATGTAACAACTGCTGTAATAGTAAGTGTAATAGCAAGTTTAATACAAGTGTAACAAAGGTGTTGTACAGATGTAACAACTGGTGTAATAGCAAGTTTAATGCAAGTGTAATATAGGTGTAATACAGATGTAACAAGTGGTGTAATAGTAAGTGTAATAGCAGGTTTAATACAAGTGTAATAAAGGTGTTGTACAGATGTAACAACTGGTGTAATAGTAAGTGTAATAGCAAGTTTAATACAAGTGTAATAGCAAGTTTAATACAAGTGTAATATAGGTGTAGTACAGATGTAACAACTGGAGTAATAGTAAGTGTAATAGCAAGTTTAATGCAAGTGTAATATAGGTGTAATACAGATGTAACAACTGGTGTAATAGTAAGTGTAATAGCAAGTTTAATACAAGTGTAATATAGGTGTAGTACAGATGTAACAACTGGAGTAATAGTAAGTGTAATAGCAAGATTAATACAAGTGTAATAAAGGTGTTGTACAGATGTAACAACTGGTGTAATGGCAAGTGTAATAGCAAGTTTAATGCAAGTGTAATATAGGTGTAGTACTGATGTAACAACTGGTGTAATAGTAAGTGTAATAGCAAGTTTAATACAAGTGTAATATAGGTGTAGTACAGATGTAACAACTGGTGTAATAGTAAGTTTAATAGCAAGTTTAATGCAAGTGTAATATAGGTGTAGTACTGATGTAACAACTGGTGTAATAGTAAGTGTAATAGCAAGTTTAATAGAAGTGTAATATAGGTGTAGTACAGATGTAACAACTGGTGGAATAGTAAGTGTAATAGCAAGTTTAATACAAGTGTAATAAAGGTGTTGTACAGATGTAACAACTGGTGTAATAGCAAGTTTAATACAAGTGTAATATAGGTGTAGTACAGATGTAATAACTGGTGTAATAGTAAGTGTAATAGCAAGTTTAATACAAGTGTAATATAGGTGTAGTACAGATGTAACAACTGGTGTAATAGTAAGTGTAATAGCAAGTTTAATACAAGTGTAATATATGTGTAGTACAGATGTAACATCTGGTGTAATAGTAAGTGTAATAGAAAGTTTAATACATGTGTAATAAAGGTGTTGTACAGATGTAACAACTGGTGTAATAGCAAGTTTAATGCAAGTGTAATATAGGTGTAATACAGATTTAATAACTGGTGTAATAGTAAGTGTAATAGCAGGTTTAATACAAGTGTAATAACGGTGTTGTACAGATGTAACAACTGGTGTAATAGTAAGTGTAATAGCAAGTTTAATACAAGTGTAATAAAGCTGTTGTACAGATGTAACAACTGGTGTAATGGCAAGTGTAATAGCAAGTTTAATACAAGTGTAATAAAGGTGTTGTACAGATGTAACAACTGGTGTAATGGCAAGTGTAATAGGAAGTTTAATACAAGTGTAATAAAGGTGTTGTACAGATCTAACAACTGGTGTAATGGCAAGTGTAATAGCAAGTTTAATACAAGTGTAATATAGGTGTAGTACAGATGTAACAACTGGTGTAATAGTAAGTGTAATAGCAAGTTTAATACAAGTGTAATAGCAAGTTTAATACAAGTGTAATATAGGTGTACTACAGATGTAACAACTGGTGTAATAGTAAGTGTAATAGCAGGTTTAATACAAGTGTAATATAGGTGTAGTACAGATGTAACAACTGGTGTAATAGTAAGTGTAATAGCAAGTTTAATACAAGTGTAATATAGGTGTAGTACAGATGTAACAACTGGTGTAATAGTAAGTGTAATAGCAAGTTTAATACAAGTGTAATATAGATGTAGTACAGATGTAACAACTGGTGTAATAGTAAGTGTAATAGCAAGTTTAATACAAGTGTAATATAGGTGGAGTACAGATGTAACAACTGGTGTAATGGCAAGTGTAATAGCAAGTTTAATACAAGTGTAATATAGGTGTGGTACAGCTGTAACAACTGGTGTAATGGCAAGTGTAATAGCAAGTTTAATGCAAGTGTAATATAGGTGTTGTACAGATGTAACAACTGGTGTAATAGTAAGTGTAATAGCAAGTTTAATACAATTGTAATATATGTGTAGTACAGATGTAACAACTGGTGTAATAGCAAGTTTAATGCAAGTGTAATATAGGTGTAATACAGATGTAATAACTGGTGTAATAGTAAGTGTAATAGCAGGTTTAATACAAGTGTAACATAGGTGTAATACAGATGTAACAACTGGTGTAATGGTAAGTGTAATAGCAAGTTTAATACAAGTGTAATAGCAAGTTTAATACAATTGAAATATAGGTGTAATACAGATGTAACAACTGGTGTAATAGTAAGTGTAATAGCAGGTTTAATACCAGTGTAATAAAGGTGTTGTACAGATGTAACAACTGGTGTAATAGTAAGTGTAATAGCAAGTTTAATACAAGTGTAATAAAGGTGTTGTACAGATGTAACAACTGGTGTAATAGTAAGTGTAATAGCCAGTTTAATACAAGTGTAATATAGGTGTAATACAGATGTAACAACTGGTGTAATAGTAAGTGTAATAGCAGGTTTAATACAAGTGTAATATAGGTGTAGTACAGATGTAACAACTGGTGAAATAGTAAGTGTAATAGCAAGTTTAATACAAGTGTAATATAGGTGTAGAACAGATGTAACAACTGGTGTAATAGTAAGCGTAATAGCAAGTTTAATACAAGTGTAATAGCAAGTTTAATACAATTGAAATATAGGTGTAATACAGATGTAACAACTGGTGTAATAGTAAGTGTAATAGCAGGTTTAATACCAGTGTAATAAAGGTGTTGTACAGATGTAACAACTGGTGTAATAGTAAGTGTAATAGCAAGTTTAATACAAGTGTAATATAGGTGGAGTACAGATGTAACAACTGGTGTAATGGCAAGTGTAATAGCAAGTTTAATGCAAGTGTAATATAGGTGTAAAACAGATGTAACGCCAGGTGTAATGTCAAGTGTAATAGAAAGTTTAATGCAAGTGTAATATAGGTGTGGTACAGCTGTAACAACTGGTGTAATGGCAAGTGTAATAGCAAGTTTAATGCAAGTGTAATATAGGTGTTGTACAGATGTAACAACTGGTGTAATAGTAAGTGTAATAGCAAGTTTAATACAAGTGTAATGTATGTGTAGTACAGATGTAACAACTGGTGTAATAGCAAGTTTAATGCAAGTGTAATATAGGTGTAATACAGTTGTAATAACTGGTGTAATAGTAAGTGTAATAGCAGGTTTAATACAAGTGTAATATAGGTGTAATACAGCTGTAACAACTGGTGTAATGGTAAGTGTAATAGCAGGTTTAATACAAGTGTAATAAAGGTGTTGTACAGATGTAACAACTGGTGTAATAGTAAGTGTAATAGCAAGTTTAATACAAGTGTAATATAGGTGTAGTACAGATGTAACAACTGGTGTAATAGTAAGTGTAATAGCAAGTTTAATACAAGTGTAATAGCAAGTTTAATACAATTGAAATATAGGTGTAATAGATGTAACAACTGGTGTAATAGTAAGTGTAATAGCAGGTTTAATACAAGTGTAATAAAGGTGTTGTACAGATGTAACAACTGGTGTAATGGCAAGTGTAATAGCAAGTTTAATACAAGTGTAATAAAGGTGTTGTACAGATGTAACAACTGGTGTAATAGTAAGTGTAATAGCAAGTTTAAAAAAACTGTAATAAAGGTGTAGTACAGATGTAACAACTGGTCTAATAGTAAGTGTAATAGCAAGTTTAATGCAAGTGTAATAAAGGTGTTGTACAGATGTAACAGGTGTAATAGTAAGTGTAATAGCAAGTTTAATACAAGTGTAATAAAGGTGTTGTACAGATGTAACAACTGGTGTAAAAGTAAGTGTAATAGCAAGTTTAATACAAGTGTAATAAAGGTGTTGTACAGATGTAACAACTGGTGTAATAGCAAGTTTAATGCAAGTGTAATATAGGTGTAATACAGATGTAACAACTGGTATAATAGTGAGTGTAATAGCAAGTTTAATACAAGTGTAATAAAGGTGTTGTACAGATGTAACAACTGGTGTAATAGTAAGTGTAATAGCAAGTTTAATACAAGTGTAATATAGGTGTAGTACAGATGTAACAACTGGTGTAATAGTAAGTGTAATAGCAAGTTTAATACAAGTGTAATAAAGGTGTTGTACAAATGTAACAACTGGTGTAATAGTAAGTGTAATAGCAAGTTTAATACAAGTGTAATATAGGTGTAGTACAGATGTAACAACTGGTGTAATAGTACGTGTAATAGCAAGTTTAATACAAGTGTAATATAGGTGTAATACAGATGTAACAACTGGTGTAATAGTAAGTGTAATAGCAGGTTTAATACAAGTGTAATATAGGTGTTGTACAGATGTAACAACTGGTGTAATAGCAAGTTTAATGCAAGTGTAATATAGGTGTAATACAGATGTAACAACTGGTGTAATAGTAAGTGTAATAGCAGGTTTAATACAAGTGTAATAAAGGTGTTGTACAGATGTAACAATTGGTGTAATAGTAAGTGTAATAGCAAGTTTAATACAAGTGTAATAAAGGTGTTGTACAGATGTAACAACTGGTGTAATAGTAAGTGTAATAGCAAGTTTAATACAACTGTAATAAAGGTGTAGTACAGATGTAACAACTGGTCTAATAGTACGTGTAATAGCAAGTTTAATGCAAGTGTAATAAAGGTGTTGTACAGATGTAACAACAGGTGTAATAGTAAGTGTAATAGCAAGTTTAATACAAGTGTAATAAAGGTGTACAGATGTAACAACTGGTGTAATAGTAAGTGTAATAGCAAGTTTAATACAAGTGTAAAAAAGGTGTTGTACAGATGTAACAACTGGTGTAATAGCAAGTTTAATGCAAGTGTAATATAGGTGTAATACAGATGTAACAACTGGTGTAATAGTAAGTGTAATAGCAGGTTTAATACAAGTGTAATAAAGGTGTTGTACAGATGTAACAACTGGTGTAATAGTAAGTGTAATAGCAAGTTTAATACAAGTGTAATATAGGTATAGTACAGATGTAACAACTGGTGTAATAGTAAGTGTAATAGCAGGTTTAATACAAGTGTAATAAAGGTGTTGTACAGATGTAACAACTGGTGTAATATTAAGTGTAATAGCAAGTTTACTGCAAGTGTTATAGCAAGTTTAATACAAGTGTAATATAGGTGTAATACAGATGTAACAACTGGTGTAATAGTAAGTGTAATAGCAGGTTTAATACAAGTGTAATAAAGGTGTTGTACAGATGTAACAACTGGTGTAATAGTAAGTGTAATAGGAAGTTTAATGCAAGTGTAATAAAGGTGTTGTACAGATGTAACAACTGGTGTAATAGTAAGTGTAATAGCAAGTTTAATACAAGTGTAATAAAGGTGTTGTACAGATGTAACAACTGGTGTAATAGTAAGTGTAATAGCAAGTTTAATACAAGTGTAATAAAGGTGTTGTACAGATGTAACAACTGGTGTAATAGCAAGTTTAATGCAAGTGTAATATTGGTGAAATACAGATGTAACAACTGGTGTAATAGTAAGTGTAATAACAAGTTTAATACAAGTGTAATATAGGTGTAGTACAGATGTAACAACTGGTGTAATAGTAAGTGTAATAGCAAGTTTAATACAAGTGTAATAGCAAGTTTAATACAAGTGTAATATAGGTGTAATACAGATGTATCAACTGGTGTAATAGTAAGTGTAATAGCAGGTTTAATAGAAGTGTAATAAAGGTGTGATACAGATGTAACAACTGGTGTAATAGTAAGTGTAATAGCAAGTTTAATACAAGTGTAATATAGGTGTTGTACAGATGTAACAACTGGTGTAATAGTAAGTGTAATAGCAGGTTTAATACAAGTGTAATAAAGGTGTTGTAATACAAGTGTAATATAGGTGTTGTACAGATGTAACAACTGGTGTAATAGAAAGTGTAATAGCAGGTTTAATACAAGTGTAATAAAGGTGTTGTACAGATGTAACAACTGATGTAATAGTAAGTGTAATAGCAAGTTTAATACAAGTGTAATATAGGTGTAGTACAGATGTAACAACTGGTGTAATGGCAAGTGTAATAGCAAGTTTAATGCAAGTGTAATATAGGTGTGATACAGATGTAACAACTGGTGTAATAGTAAGTGTAATAGCAAGCTTAATGCAAGTGTAATATAGGTGTAGTACAGATGTAACAACTGGTGTAATAGTAAGTGTAATAGCAAGTTTAATACAAGTTTAATATAGGTGTTGTACAGATGTAACAACTGGTGTAATAGTAAGTGTAATAGCAAGTTTAATAGAAGTGTAATATAGGTGTAGAACTGATGTAACAACTGGTGTAATAGTAAGTGTAATAGCAAGATTAATACAAGTGTAATAGCAAGTTTAATACAAGTGTAATATAGGTGTAGCACAGATGTAACAACTGGTGTAATAGTAAGTGTAATAGCAAGTTTAATACAAGTGTAATAAAGCTGTTGTACAGATGTAACATCTGGTGTAATGGCAAGTTTAATAGCAAGTTTAATGCAAGTGTAATATAGGTGTCATACAGATGTAACAACTGGTGTAATAGTAAGTGTAATAGCAAGTTTAATACAAGTGTAATATATGTGTAGTACAGATGTAACATCTGGTGTAATAGTAAGTGTAATAGCAAGTTTAATACATGTGTAATAAAGCTGTTGTACAGATGTAACAACTGGTGTAATAGCAAGTTTAACGCAAGTGTAATATAGGTGTAATACAGATGTAATAACTGGTGTAATAGTAAGTGTAATAGCAGGTTTAATACAAGTGTAATAACTGTGTTGTACAGATGTAACAACTGGTGTAATAGTAAGTGTAATAGCAAGTTTAATACAAGTGTAATATAGGTGTAGTACAGATGTAACAACTGGTGTAATAGTAAGTGTAATAGCAAGTTTAATACAAGTGTAATAAAGCTGTTGTACAGATGTAACAACTGTTGTAATGGCAAGTGTAATAGCAAGTTTAATACAAGTGTAATAAAGGTGTTGTACAGATGTAACAACTGGTGTAATGGCAAGTGTAATAGCAAGTTTAATACAAGTGTAATATAGGTGTAGTACAGATGTAACGACTGGTGTAATATCAAGTGTAATAGCAAGTTTAATGCAAGTGTAATATAGGTGTAGTACAGATGTAACAACTGGTGTAATGGCAAGTGTAATAGCAAGTTTAATGCAAGTGTAATATAGGTGTCATACAGATGTAATAACTGGTGTAATAGTAAGTGTAATAGCAAGTTTAATACAAGTGTAATATATGTGTAGTACAGATGTAACATCTGGTGTAATAGTAAGTGTAATAGCAAGTTTAATACATGTGTAATAAAGGTGTTGTACAGATGTAACAACTGGTGTAATAGCAAGTTTAACGCAAGTGTAATATAGGTGAAAATAAAGATGTAATAACTGGTGTAATAGTAAGTGTAATAGCAGGTTTAATACAAGTGTAATAAAGGTGTTGTACAGATGTAACAACTGGTGTAATAGTAAGTGTAATAGCAAGTTTAATACAAGTGTAATATAGGTGTAGTACAGATGTAACAACTGGTGTAATAGTAAGTGTAATAGCAAGTTTAATACAAGTGTAATAAAGCTGTTGTACAGATGTAACAACTGTTGTAATGGCAAGTGTAATAGCAAGTTTAATACAAGTGTAATAAAGGTGTTGTACAGATGTAACAACTGGTGTAATGGCAAGTGTAATAGCAAGTTTAATACAAGTGTAATATAGGTGTTGTACAGATGTAACAACTGGTGTAATGGCAAGTGTAATAGCAAGTTTAATGCAAGTGTAATATAGGTGTAATACAGATGTAACAACTGGTGTAATAGTAAGTGTAATAGCAAGTTTAATACAAGTGTAATATATGTGTAGTACAGATGTAACATCTGGTGTAATAGTAAGTCTAATAGCAAGTTTAATACAAGTGTAATAAAGGTGTTGTACAGATGTAACAACTGGTGTAATAGCAAGTTTAATGCAAGTGTAATATAGGTGTAATACAGATGTAATAACTGGTGTAATAGTAAGTGTAATAGCAGGTTTTATACAAGTGTAATAACGGTGTTGTACAGATGTAACAACTGGTGTAATAGTAAGTGTAATAGCAAGTTTAATACAAGTGTAATAGCAAGTTTAATACAAGTGTAATATAGGTGTAGCACAGATGTAACAACTGGTGTAATAGTAAGTGTAATAGCAAGTTTAATACAAGTGTAATAAAGCTGTTGTACAGATGTAACATCTGGTGTAATGGCAAGTTTAATAGCAAGTTTAATGCAAGTGTAATATAGGTGTAGTACAGATGTAACGACTGGTGTAATGTCAAGTGTAATAGCAAGTTTAATGCAAGTGTAATATAGGTGTAGTACAGATGTAACAACTGGTGTAATGGCAAGTGTAATAGCAAGTTTAATGCAAGTGTAATATAGGTGTCATACAGATGTAACAACTGGTGTAATAGTAAGTGTAATAGCAAGTTTAATACAAGTGTAATATATGTGTAGTACAGATGTAACATCTGGTGTAATAGTAAGTGTAATAGCAAGTTTAATACATGTGTAATAAAGGTGTTGTACAGATGTAACAACTGGTGTAATAGCAAGTTTAATACAAGTGTAATATAGATGTAGTACAGATGTAACAACTGGTGTAATAGTAAGTGTAATAGCAAGTTTAATATAAGTGTAATATAGGTGTAGTACAGATGTAACAACTGGTGTAATGTCAAGTGTAATAGCAAGTTTAATGCAAGTGTATTATAGGTGTGGTACAGATGTAACAACTGGTGTAATAGTAAGTGTAATAGCAAGTTTAATACAAGTGTAATAAAGGTGTACAGATGTAACAACTGGTGTAATAGTAAGTGTAATAGCAAGTTTAATACAAGTGTAAAAAAGGTGTTGTACAGATGTAACAACTGGTGTAATAGCAAGTTTAATGCAAGTGTAATATAGGTGTAATACAGATGTAACAACTGGTGTAATAGTAAGTGTAATAGCAGGTTTAATACAAGTGTAATAAAGGTGTTGTACAGATGTAACAACTGGTGTAATAGTAAGTGTAATAGCAAGTTTAATACAAGTGTAATAGCAAGTTTAATACAAGTGTAATATAGGTGTAGCACAGATGTAACAACTGGTGTAATAGTACGTGTAATAGCAAGTTTAATACAAGTGTAATAGCAAGTTTAATACAAGTGTAATATAGGTGTAGTACAGATGTAACAACTGGTGTAATAGTAAGTGTAATACCAAGTTTAATACAAGTGTAATAGCAAGTTTAATACAAGTGTAATATAGGTGTAATACAGATGTAACAACTGGTGTAATAGTAAGTGTAATTGCTGGTTTAATACAAGTGTAATAAAGGTGTAGTACAGATGTAACAACTGGTGTAATAGTAAGTGTAATAGCAAGTTTAATGCAAGTGTAATATAGGTGTAGTACAGATGTAACAACTGGTGTAATAGTAAGTGTAATAGCAAGTTTAATACAAGTGTAATAACAGGTCTCTTACAGATGTATTAACAAATGTAATAGCAGGTGTAATAACAGCGTTGTCACTCACCCAGCAAGGTGTTCATGTCACTGCCCACTGCAACACACAACCATCACTAAATCAGTTATTCCACATTACACAGCACACTGACCAACTGAACTGAGGATCAAGTGAATGAAATGAAATAACACATTTACATTGCATGTTGAAAGTGCTCTCTCTCTCTCTCTCTCTCTCTCTCTCTCTCTCTCCCTCTGTCTCTCTCTCTTTCTGGCTCGTAGGTACATTGTGTTTCATTGTTTTTGTTAAATCGGGAGCTTTCAGGACAGAGTTCTATAAATTAAGGTGAAAAGGCAGAAGAATGAGGATCAGATGTGATCAGAGCTGAAGTAGAGAAGTGGATCAGCACTTAGGGCAGGTAGGACCTCATGTCTCTCAGAGTCTTAAATCACTTCGGATAAAACCTAAAAGACTAAAGAAAGTTTGTCTTGTGAATGTAGATTTAAGTCCATGGCTGCAGTACTGCGGTTGGCCAGAAGAGGGAGAGGGCAGATTTTAACCAATCAGCACAGAGCAGTGTGTACAGCTAAATACACATAATGGACATCCATTCATTCTGATGTAGATGTGGTGTGTTGTGTAGTGTTGTGTCTGTACCCATGTTGTGTTGTGTAGTGTTGTGTCTGTACCCGTGTTGTGTTGTGTAGTGTTGTGTCTGTACCCATGTTGTGTTGTGTAGTGTTGTGTCTGTACCCGTGTTGTGTTGTGTAGTGTTGTGTCTGTACCCGTGTTGTGTTGTGTAGTGTTGTGTCTGTACCTGTGTTGTGTTGTGTAGTGTTGTGTCTGTACCCATGTTGTTTAGTGTTGTGTCTGTACCCGTGTTGTGTTGTGTAGTGTTGTGTCTGTACCTGTGTTGTGTTGTGTAGTGTTGTGTCTGTACCCATGTTGTTTAGTGTTGTGTCTGTACCCGTGTTGTGTTGTGTAGTGTTGTGTCTGTACCCATGTTGTTTAGTGTTGTGTCTGTACCCGTGTTGTGTTGTGTAGTGTTGTGTCTGTACCTGTGTTGTGTTGTGTAGTGTTGTGTCTGTACCCATGTTGTTTAGTGTTGTGTCTGTACCCGTGTTGTGTTGTGTAGTGTTGTGTCTGTACCCGTGTTGTGTTGTGTAGTGTTGTGTCTGTACCCATGTTGTGTAGTGTTGTGTTGTGTCTGTACCCGTGTTGTGTTGTGTAGTGTTGTGTCTGTACCCATGTTGTGTTGTGTAGTGTTGTGTCTGTACCCGTGTTGTGTTGTGTAGTGTTGTGTCTGTACCTGTGTTGTGTTGTGTAGTGTTGTGTCTGTACCCATGTTGTGTTGTGTAGTGTTGTGTCTGTACCCGTGTTGTGTTGTGTAGTGTTGTGTCTGTACCCCTGTTGTTTAGTGTTGTGTCTGTACCCGTGTTGTGTAGTGTTGTGTCTGTACCCGTGTTGTGTTGTGTAGTGTTGTGTCTGTACCCATGTTGTTTAGTGTTGTGTCTGTACCCGTGTTGTGTAGTGTTGTGTCTGTACCCGTGTTGTGTTGTGTAGTGTTGTGTCTGTACCCATGTTGTTTAGTGTTGTGTCTGTACCCGTGTTGTGTTGTGTAGTGTTGTGTCTGTACCCGTGTTGTGTTGTGTAGTGTTGTGTCTGTACCCATGTTGTTTAGTGTTGTGTCTGTACCCGTGTTGTGTAGTGTTGTGTCTGTACCCGTGTTGTGTTGTGTAGTGTTGTGTCTGTACCCATGTTGTTTAGTGTTGTGTCTGTACCCGTGTTGTGTTGTGTAGTGTTGTGTCTGTACCCGTGTTGTGTTGTGTAGTGTTGTGTCTGTACCCATGTTGTTTAGTGTTGTGTCTGTACCCGTGTTGTGTTGTGTAGTGTTGTGTCTGTACCCATGTTGTTTAGTGTTGTGTCTGTACCCGTGTTGTGTTGTGTAGTGTTGTGTCTGTACCCGTGTTGTGTAGTGTTGTGTCTGTACCCGTGTTGTGTTGTGTAGTGTTGTGTCTGTACCCCTGTTGTTTAGTGTTGTGTCTGTACCCGTGTTGTGTAGTGTTGTGTCTGTACCCGTGTTGTGTTGTGTAGTGTTGTGTCTGTACCCATGTTGTTTAGTGTTGTGTCTGTACCCGTGTTGTGTTGTGTAGTGTTGTGTCTGTACCCGTGTTGTGTTGTGTAGTGTTGTGTCTGTACCCATGTTGTTTAGTGTTGTGTCTGTACCCGTGTTGTGTTGTGTAGTGTTGTGTCTGTACCCGTGTTGTGTTGTGTAGTGTTGTGTCTGTACCCGTGTTGTGTTGTGTAGTGTTGTGTCTGTACCCGTGTTGTTTAGTGTTGTGTCTGTACCCGTGTTGTGTTGTGTAGTGTTGTGTCTGTACCCGTGTTGTGTTGTGTAGTGTTGTGTCTGTACCCGTGTTGTGTTGTGTAGTGTTGTGTCTGTACCCGTGTTGTGTTGTGTAGTGTTGTGTCTGTACCCGTGTTGTGTTGTGTTGAGTCTCCCTGCAGTGAGCAGTCAGTGAGGAGCCCAGCTTTAGGAAGAGAACCACCGAGGGCCAACTTTAAAGATTCCACTGAACCCTACACACACACAGACATACACACACACACACAGACACACACAGAGCCAATTAGGTAGAGTAGCATGGTTAGTAGCTAGCTGTGTGAACGAAGGAGAACCCACAGAATTATTTTCCTGAATCAAACGAATGAATGAGTTTTTATTTAAAACAGAATCAGGAGTCAGATGTTTGAGCCACACTCTTGGAATATAATCAGATTTTTCTAAGTAGAAATCATAATTTAACTGATATCAGCACTCACACTCAGTACAGACTTGGACTTAGCCTTAGAGAACAGCCTAAGACTAATAATAAACAAACAAAAATGTGTTATTTAAGAAATTTAATTGTTTGGAAGGAGTCTCCAGTGTGAGTGCCTTGTTCCAGTTATATACCAGAGATATAAATATATATAATAAAATCATTTCTAACAAAAGACAGAAAAAATCAGGCCTCTTTATCTATAAACATTCCCAGTTTAAATAAATAAATAAATAAATAAAATGTACACATTTCCAAATCCGGGTTCTTTTCTGATGGTTATCTGATATCCGATGTGTCTTCTCCGCTCTTTCTGCTGCTATCTGTAGCTCGTATAACAGTCAGGAGATTCCTTTAGTACCACAGTGGTGTTTGAACTGTTAAAAAGGGTCTCAGATCTCCTAAACAGGTTATGGGGACATGTGTGCTATCTGATCTGATTTGAATATAAACCAGAGAGGAAGATAAAAAGAGGGAGAGAGATAAGAGAACAAAGCTCGCTCTGTGTCCATTCACTTCTTATCTCAGTCCTCATTGTCGCCGGTCTCATCCGAGCGAGACGACGTTTCCCACTGTCCCTACGGCACTGTCTCTATGATTCTCAGAAGGACTTTTTAAAGGGGGAAGAAGGAAAAAATAGTATGGGGTGTTTTACTTAGAAATGTGACAGAAACATCTGCAGGACGTTTTGTAACAGTTTATTAAACAGCGACTGCGAGTTCAGAGTCTCAGGCTCATGTGTGTAAAAATAATCAGTGACAGTCATGGAGAAACCTTTCCCTCCTAAACTTGTCCGTTTTATTGGTATATTTGATGCTAATGAACAGAAACCTGTAGTTCATGATCTTATTTACATTAAAGCAGCTGTAAACAGTCTGTCCCTCACTCACTCGCTATAGAATCTGTATACATAAGTTAATAACAGAAAAGAAAAACAAACAAACAAACAAACAAACAATACAGCTTGTTGTTACCGATTAAAATCTCTGTTAAATTTACAAAGAGAGAAAAAATGAGAAGAGTGTGTGTGTGTGTGTGTGTGAGAGAAAGAGAGAGAGAGAGAGAGAGAAGGACAAACTGGCAAAGGAAGAGAGAGGGGGGGACAGAGACAGGGACAGAGACAGAGGGAGACAGAGAAAGAGAAACTGGCAAAGGAAGAGAGATGGACAGAGAGACAGAGAGGTACAAAACGACAGAGAGAGACAAAGAAAGACAAACTGGAAAAGGAAGAAAGAGAGAGAAAGAGAGTGAGAGTAAGAAGACAAAGAAAGAGGGACCGAGGGAAAGAGAGTGACAGATAGAGAGCTTTACATTTGACTGTTGTGATCTGGACACTGGTCAACATTCTAATATACAGCTACTAGAAAACTAATCTCCAGAATTCAACATCACTGTGGTATAAACTGCTCTATTCACTCAGGTTCAGATTCAGGTTCAGACTCGCACCTGCATTCGGACGAAGTTTCTTTCTCCGCTCCGGACCTCCACAGACTCCACTTTCGAAGGCACCTTGGCCAATGAGGGCAGCCCGTGGGCGGAGTCAATCAGACGGCAGTTAATGTAGAGCTCAAAGCTGATGTGGCTCTGTCTGAGTCCGCCCACTTTGAGGATGAGGGACTGGCTCCGCCCATCAGCGAGGGTGGGGTTATGTAGATTCACCAATTGGAGCTTCCCGTCAGAGCGCAAATATTTTACTAACACTATAAGGGGGGCAGAGAGAAAGACAGACAGACAGACAGAGAGAGCCAGACAGAAATACAGGCAGAGAGACAGAGAGAGGAATAGCCAGAGACAGACAGGGGGAGAGACAGAGAGAGAGACAGAAAGATTGACACAGAGAGACAGATAAAGGTACAGAGAGACAGACAGAGGAATAGCCAGAGACAGACAGGGGGAGAGACAGAGAGAGAGACAGAAAGATTGACACAGAGAGACAGATAAAGGTATAGAGAGACAGATAGAGGAATAGCCAGAGACAGACAGGCGGAGAGACAGAGACAGAGAGAAACAGAAAGATTGACACAGAGAGACAGATAGAGGAATAGCCAGAGACAGACAGATGGAGAGACAGACAGAGAGACAGAAAGATTGACACGGAGAGACAGATAAAGGAATAGAGAGACAGACAAAAAGAATGAGATGGCGAGACAGACAGAGGGACAGAAACAGGAAAGGAAAGACCAACAGACAGACATAAAGAAAGAGAGACAGAAAGAGCAATGACAGACAGACAGAAAGGCAGTGGGACAGAAGGACAGTAAGAGGCAGGTTGACAGGGTACAGAGAGACAGATGCAGGATGTGGGGGCAGAGAGACAAAGAGTAACACATTCATTTAGGATGAAATGAAAGCAAGTAGGATAATCTGTTTGTGTGTGTGTGTGTGTGTGTGTGATACTCTCATTACCTTTAGTGATCTTGCCGATGACGGTGATCTCCAGGTATTTCTTGCCGTCGTCTCTGCTGTAGATTCCGAACAGCATGCCGCCCAGTTTAGGAGGGAGACGAAACGTGGAGGTCACGTACACTTCCTTCATTTTCTCCAAACCTCCCACCAAATCCTCCACCGCCGCCGCCATCCGAGCGCCGCCACTCAGCGCCAACACGTCGATCACTGCGGCCGAGACGTGGAGGGGAACGGTGTCAGTACAGACACACTGTGACATTTACACTGTCCTTCTCTACACACACTGGAGTACAGTAATAACATACTGCCCTGCGTTCACGCCTTTACTACCACAAATTCTGTGGAATATGACGCTGCTAGAAAAAGAAACTCTTGCAGATTAGTCTTTAAAGCTAACACTTTTTTATTACAATATCCACATACTGAATGTGTTTGAGGGTGGGGGTAAGACAGCTGGAGCTGTAAGACAGCATCATTACCTGCTTGTTAAGGTAATGCTCTTATACAAGGTTTAGATCATTTGGTGACTTGCGTGTTGAACCTTTTGGCTTTCCATACTGAAATAATTCAACTTATTCTATCCTAAACTAAATAGTGAAGCAGGATATGACATAAGACATTTTTTTGGACATCTGTCCAAAAGCAATCATACAGCTGGAATAGAAAACTTATACAAAACTTGACAGGCTTTGAGCAACATTATATAGATTATAACGCACCGTTAATAATGATGAATGTTTTGTGGTATAAAAGCATTGTGCAGTTTTATCAAGGAAAGGAAATGAGCTGATAATGTTTACTGGGCAATCTTACAGAATGGGTCACTTCTTCTTCTCTCATCTTCCTCAGAGTTTTATTGTCACTCTCCTTTCTTTCTTTCTTTCTTTCTTTCTTTCTTTCTTTCTTTCTTTCTTTTAGCAAAAACCCAGCAGCATTCATTGAGTTACTGTCTTAAAAGTGGTGTCATGTAATTCTCTGCTTTCTTTACTGACACACAAACATTGTTGTGTTGTATTAAAAAATGGGAAAATGAATGTTTTTCTACTGACTCAATAATGCACAAGTACTTAAAATAAACACTGGTATCAAGAATTTGTAGAATAAGAAAAAGAAAACAAAAATGACTTTTTGTTCATTTTTTGCTAGTTAATTGTAGCATATATCTAAGATACACTCTCTCTCTCTCTCTCTCTCTCTCTCACACACACACACACACACACACACACACACACACACCTGAGCTTATGAAATGAGCTGAGAAATGATCTAAAATATAGAATATGTGAATCATAAGGATAGAAATAATAATAATTAAAAAAATCAATGTACAATATATAATATAGATAATAAGTGGGGGAATAAAACAGAATTAGTGTACAAGTCTTAAAGAGTAAAGCGATTAAGTGGGAAAGAAAACGATATTATAAGTGTTCATCAGTAAAAAAAGAAATCAACTTAAAAGAGAACCAACAAGAATAAGATCAATAAATGAAAAGAAACAAAGAGAAAAACAAACATATAAGCTTAATAATAAATCAGTCCATTACATTTCTTAAATCTCTCTGTAATGATGTAATAAGATAAGCTTCAAAATCGCCCGGATAATTCTACACTGTATATCATTCATTATATATGAGTTAATTAGATGCTATAGCTTTTGTATTAATAATAATAATAATAATAACCATGTTAACTCAGTGCCACAAATGTGTTGATATAATACTCTAAACACAACAATGCAAGCCTCTAGGTGTTCTTTAGAGGTCAGAGATTCATCAGTGTAAGAGACACAGATCTGATGTAAAGTCTCGTGACTTCAGTAAAAATGACCGGAGTGTGCACGAGCCTACCTTTCATATCCGAGCAGTTTGATTGAGGAACAAACAGCGCCACGTGCAGAAAAAGCAGCACTTTAGTGAGTAATCTCGCTCCCTCCATCCTGCTGAAAAATACAAGAGTTTAATGAATGAACAAGAGCTTTTTTTTAATCCCTCCTATATTCAGGGGTTTCTGAACAGCAGAGAGCTCAGTCTGCGCTCCGGCGCACAGCAGCAGCACTGTGGAAGGCCATAGGTGCCAAAAACGAAGCAAATTCATCCACAGTCAGCTTTCCGCTTATTCCGAGTCATGTTCTGAGAAATGAAGAACTGTACTGGCGAATAGAGTGCTGCTAAGGGCTGGGTGATGTCCTGAAGGTGTTTCAGAGGGGTTTTTTTTTTACTCTCACATACATACACATACAAACCCTGTGTTAGATAAATCAGGGGGAGGAGTTTCACTGTAAAAACGTCTATATAAGGCTTAGGATTCAGTTTGATTCAGAGAGCTAATGTGCGATCGCAAGTCAGAAATCTACACAGAATGACACTCGGTGCTTGGTGTGAGGAGAATCGGGATGTAAGGAGGTAGGAATTAGGAAGAGCAGTGCTACGAGTAGGAGTTGGAAGCTTTTCCTCCGTGCTTATCATGGGTTTCTTTTCAACGTGACCACAAATACTTAACACTTTAAAAGAAAGAAAGAAAGAAAGGAAACCCACACACAAGCTTTAATCTAATGTCAGAAGGTAATCGTTTTGTTTTGAGAGTTTTACCTTTAAGCAGAAATATTTTCGGAGTATAGTAAAATCAGGAACTTTATCTCAACTTTATAGTTGAACTTTATAATTTATCTCAATAACTTTATATTTTATCTCAATAAAGCACTTTATGTTAAACATTAGATTGTTGCCATTTTAATGAAAACCACACACCAAGTCAAAGCGCTGACTGGTGAAATGTTATTGCTATGGCAGCAAGTAGTAGGAACAACTACTGGTGAAATTCATAGTGGAGTCTTGGACAGATGAACCACACAACCAGAATATTCACCGATTTATTAAATTCACAGATTAAATAAAAGCCATTAACTCTAACGCTAACTCTAACTTACAGTGACTTCCTTTTCTTTCTGCTGTTTATTTCTGCCTCTGATCTTGATAGCGTACTTAATGATTTTATTTTGTTTCAATATTATTTTGTCTCCTTTCAAAAACTCTATATAAGGATTCCTATGTATGACAAGTATAAGCTGTTGCTATAGAAACGATAATAACAAATATTAATTCAACATTAATTAATGACCTTAATATAAACCTGTGATGTGCAGCTGCACTACTGTCAGAACTGCTGTTATAGAAAAAGAATCAACACCTTCTGACCAATCAGGATTGAGAATTCACAACATACAAGCTCATATGTCCGAATATAACAGTGAAGATCTGCTAGATATTAACACATCATTGCCAAATATATGACCTAATATTTGCCACATGTGACACATTACTGGATAGAACAGCGCTGATAAGTCACATCGGTGCAGTGTTTGCTGTTCTGGTTCATTTGGCTCCTCTAAATGAGAAACAGGAGCTGAGCCTGAGGCGATGTTTGATGATGTCCAGACGGTGAGACAACAAGTGCTGTCAATCAGTGCCGAAGCATCTACCGCCGGTTTTACTCTCCGAGTGCAAATAAACATGTTCTTTGAGCAATTTCTCAAGATTTTAACCTTGTTCTCAAAAACACCCTTACTGATAACCACTACTACTGTATTGTTACATGTTGTAATGTATAATATGATCTTTAATTTATATTGGAATATAAAGATATTACAAATTTAAACACATGACCATTTGTATACAGCGGAACCTCGGCATATGAATGTCCTCCCTTATGAATTGAAATTTTTCAAGACATTTGCATCGGCATATGAAGCATTTTCACCATACGAATGAACCCTGGCTAAGTTGCGCATATGTTACGCGTCAGTGGAAAGCCAAACGAACAGAGCTTACAAATTTTACGAATTGTTTTCCAGTCAGTGAAAGCTGTTTGGAAAGAGTCAACCCACGATCCCAGCGTTACCTTCAGCACACGTTCAAAAGCTAGCTGATTTCTCGGGTGTATTTTTGTTGACAGATCGGTGGTGTGGGTGGTCTGTTCTATTTTTAGCCCAAGCTTGGTGGCACGACTTCCTGTGAGGAGCCTTGACATGGAATGCTTGGCTTGGGTCAGTTCTTTGTAAGCAGCCATACAGTTTCCATACGCTTCATATTGGGAATATCGGTCATATTTGTGGGCGGCTGGAACGGATGTTCTGTATTTATATTATTTCTTATGGGAAAATTTATTTCAATACAAATGGTCACCATAAGCGATGGGAACCGATTCCTATGCCGAAGTTCCACTGTATTTGTACAGCATAACATCATTCAGAAAAGGCTCATCTGTTAGCTAATCACTCTAATAACTCTATAAATCACTCACTAACACAACATGCTGCCTTCAAATTTCGGATTTTTATTATTACAGATTATAGATCTTACTACACACCTCTCAATTCTGATTGGTCTGAAGATTATTCTGATTATTATTTTCTGTATGACAATAATTTCTCATTATTTCTCATTATTTTAATTAATGCTTTTGTCACAATGCATATTATTTGTATATTGACTCATTTACAGGGATTTGTAAGGATGCTCAAATTAATAATCTGTGTGTCAAAATGAGACGCTTTCTGTCAGGAGTTGTTTACTGAACATCGATGGAAGGAGTCTCCAGTGTCAGCGCTGAGGTAAAGCTGTCACTTTATGGTATAACAATACAGATGGTTTTAAAATATTTTAAACATGTTTTGGAAAGAGAGATAATAAAGGCATATAAAATTGCTGAAGTGTAAGGCAATATATAGAGCATTTCGGGTCATTCTGTTATAGGAAAATAACCATCTTCAGGATAATAACTGTAACTGCTTCACAGACTTGGGAGATAATGTTTCTTCTTTTTCTTTTTCATAAAGATTATTTTTTGTTACAAAACTGAAATCTAAAAATCCTCCAATTTTCTATCAAATCGATTTTAAAATGTTTTATATGTCATGTGAACTGTATATTTGGAGCAGGTTAAATATTTAAAACTACTTCAGTGAGGTATACTTTGAGGTATGTCTACCCCAGACATGTCGGTCACATGACCAGTCCCCTTCCTTCACAGGTTAGAGGACACTGTACATCAGTAAGCCATGCACACTAATCCACAGCAGCAGCTAATAAAGATCCAGCAGAGCGTGTGAGACGTTCATGCTTCTTCAGTAAGAGCTTTATCCTGGTCTGGTCTGTTCCAGGATCACTGAGACGTGATTACACCCCTGAATGAGACGCCAGTCCAGTGCAGGGCATCATGAACACACACACACACACTTGAGACAAGTCCACGTGTGTTTGGACAGTGGAAGGAATCCAACCCAAATACAAAACCTTCACTCAGCCGATAAGCCGAGGATCAAACCGGTGACCCTGGAGCTGTGAGGCGGCAATGTTACCCCGTTGTGCCACTGTATGTGAGATGTGAACCTGTAAATCTCACACACCCCGGGAGTGTCTAGACCAGATGGAATGATAATTGGTCTTCATACTGAAGAGGAAGACGAGGAAGTCCTTAGGGCTGTCTGACCTACATGAGTAAGAGTGTCCTCTGCAAAAAAATGTCTGTTTTAAATGTACAAACAATCACTTTTTGGCACTTGTTCATTTCTTATCTCACTTGTCTTACTAATCTCTCAGTTTTGTAAAGCTGTTTATTAGAATTAATGATCCACTGACATGAGAAAAGATTGGCCTGAGAATCTTGAGTCTTTTTCAAAACAGTGATACGAAGCAGCCGGAAACATGAGAAGATGCAGCGCTAACATGTGCTCTGTCTGAACATCCCAAATACCCTACTGTACAGGAGGTGGAAAACAGAACGCCGAAGACGCAGTACATCTTAATTCTGATTATTCATTCAACATTAGGTAAGAAATCCCAGAATGCAACAGGACTACCACAGTGCTATCCCAAAATGCATCAGGACCGGCAGAAAAGAGCTGAGTGGAAGTGCTATAGGTATTAAACTTGTTCCTTGTGGTTAAACTGTACTTGAATGCAGTAGATACTGAATCAAATGTGAAAGGTACTGAATCAAATGTAGCAGGTACTGAATCAAATACAGCAGGTACTGAATCAAATACAGCAGGTACTGAATTAAATGTAGCAGATTCTGAATTAAATGTGGCAGGTACTGAATCAAATGTGACAGGTACTAAATCAAATATAGCAGGTACTGAATTAAATGTGGCAGGTACGAAATCAAATGTAGCAGGTACTGAATTAAATGTGGTGGATACTGAATTAAATGTGGCGGGTACTGAATTAAATGTGGCAGGTGCTGAATCAAATGTGAAAGGTCCTGAATCAAATGTGACAGGTACTGAATCAAATGCAGCAGGTAATGAATTAAATGTGGCAGGGACTGAATACAATGTGAAAGGTACTGAATCAAATGTTGCAGGTACGAAATCAAATGTAGCAGGTCCTGAATTAAATGTGGCAGGTGCTGAATCAAATGCGGCAGGTACTGAATACAATGTGAAAGGTCCTAAATTAAATGTGGCAGGTGCTGAATCAAATGCGGCAGGTACTGAATACAATGTGAAAGGTCCTGAATCAAATGTGGCAGGTACTGAATCAAATACAGCAGGTACTGAATTAAATGTGGCAGACACTGAATCAAATGCAGCAGGTACTGAAATAAATGTGGCAGGTACTGAATCAAATACAGCAGGTACTGAATTAAATGTGGCAGGTACTGAATCAAATGCAGCAGGAACTGAATCAGGACAGAATCAGCAGTCAGATGTAAAGCTTTGAGAAACTTTCCCAGTTTCTCA
The DNA here is from genome assembly GCF_019097595.1 of Hemibagrus wyckioides. NCBI lineage: Eukaryota > Metazoa > Chordata > Actinopteri > Siluriformes > Bagridae > Hemibagrus > Hemibagrus wyckioides. Next base: position 11,598,307 of record NC_080721.1, on the reverse strand, counting down.
GTTACATGAAAAGATTCCTTCTGGTCATTAAAAGAGAGAGAACAGCAAGTCGGAGAGAGAACTATTGTTCATAGCTGCTCTAATGTAAGTGATGAGAGGAACTTGCTTCATAGATGTTCCATAATATTAAATGTGACTATAAACTGAAGAAGAGAAATGTTGTGGAGTGAAAGGTGAGTTCAGGGTTTGTGCCATTTTTTGAATCAGTAAACAATCAACATCAGGCTAGTGGGTGGGGCTTATAAAAACAAGAGTAAATTGGTTGTGATCTCTGGGAGGGGCGTGTAACCATTTAGTCTGAATTTGGATTTGATGGTCACAAAAAATTTGGATTTGGACAAACATATCGATAGATTTATTAAAGACTGAATCCTTCATAGGGAAAAAATATATATATCACTGTAGTCATTCTTGGACTAAAGGATTTGTCTGGGCTTCCAGAACGTTTAGATCATGGTTTTCCGGTGAGTTCATACACTTTGTTAGGCATGATGACTTGTTTAGTCTGTACATCATCATGTCAAGTACAGCATTATTTCTTTATTCTTTTAATCTCTTTACCATCTGTTAACCTGGAACAAGTTCATGGGAAGAATTAAAGAATTTCAAGAATAAACTCTACTCTATTATTCTCCTGTAAGACTGAACATGTACTTTGTGGATAAATATTTATTTTTTAAATCTGACTTCGTCCCCATGGTGTTACATGTAAAGAGAAAAGTGTGAAGGATTTAGCCTGAATTTGGATTTAATGGTTAGAAATATACTGATAGATTTATTACAGACTGTATAAGGTGTGAAGGTTTTCTAAAAAATATTCTCAAAAGGTCTTCATGAATAATGCGTGGAGGGGTTTCATTCCTTTGAAATGACATCCACTTTTTAGTAAAAATTAAAAAATAAAATAAATAGAAACATAAAAATAAAATAAAATAAAATAAAATAAAATAAAATGTTGTCAGGTGCCTGTATGATGAGCACTGTTCATGCTGTATAATTCGTGGAGATTAAAAAAAAAAAAATGAGTCAAAGATCTTAATAAATAATGCTTGGAGAGGTTTCATTCCTTTGAAATGACATCCACACTTTAGTAATAAATATATTTAACAAAATATTGTCAGATGCCTGCATGATGAGCACGGTTCATCTGCTAACCAACAGCTGCCTTCACCTAAAATAAATCTTCATCATCCTCACCCGGAATAAATATTTATCCGTCAGCTCTGCCGGTTCTGTCTGTATTCAGCAGATGGATCATGACAACGTTATGGGTTTTGGAACAAGACCTCCACTTTCTGAACATGTCCCGGAAAGCTTCACTGTGTTTAGAAGTTAGAAGTGAGAAGGAAGTGTGTAAGTTACTTAGAAAAAAAGGCAACCATGGGAACGGTTTCTGTTAGTCATAAATTTAAGAGAACAGAGAAATGTTCTCTGCAAACATGCGCATCTTTTTTTCTTTTAAATATCATGGCCAAAAATTGTATTGTAAAAAAAAAAAAATCACTTTGGTTCTATTCCAAAACCCAGACTTCCTGTGCTGTCCTGTTTCTTTATCAGATTGTAGCTCAAGTAAAAGTGGTGAGATTACAGAACGTTAGTTTAAAGATTACTACACAAGATCGCTGTAGAAGCAAAATTTACCCAGAAGGCATTGTTTTCATCCTGCAAGATGATTTCTAAGTCATTATTCACTTTCCTCAGTAATAAATAAGCAAGTGGTTAGAAAGCTAGAATGCTGAAAGAGGAATGTAGGAGCTGATGGAGCAGCAATGTTCTCACAGAAAAGAAAGGAGATCAGGTAAGCTTGCAGTTTATAATACTTCACTTCTACTGCCTGCTTCCTGCTAATGATCACTTTCAGATCTTCCATTTTCCGTAGCTTCGGGTCGTGTGAACGTGCATTATCGACACGGGTTCATCCAAATCCCTCTTGCATTCACGTATAAGGAACATTAAAACGGCTCACAGAGAAAGACTTTCCAGTAGATGTGTCTCACTGGGTACCTCAGAGGTACAATTTTGTTCCTAGGGTAACAAAAAGTATAATGCTACCTTTAAAGGTCCCTAGGGTACAATTATGTTTCCAAAACGAGTGATAAAGGTACTGACTAGAGGTACAAAATTGTACACTTCAGGGTACCCCCCCCCAGCGACGGCCAATTGTACCTTAAAGGGTACAGTTTTGTGCCTTTCTTTCTGAGAGTGTAGGAGAATCCTGTGCTTTTGCCCATTCAACTAGTTTTACGCTTATTTTTGATACAAAATCAAATTTTCGGCTGCAACCATAACTAAAAAATAATCCACAATTTTTGTTGGACTGAATAACAGAGCATTACAGTGCAACCTGCACTAACAGCACACACACATATATCACAGTGATAGGTGATAATAAGGGTCAATAACTTCAGCTGAGCTTTAGCTGACCTGCAGTTGAATCGTCACATCACTCAGGATCACGAGTTTTGGCATCGAAGCTCAGCAAGGTCAGACGAACGTTTTAGTTTAGAAGGTGTCGAGATTTAATCTGGCCTTTTCCATGATTCCATGTTTAAGTCCAGAGCATCGTTTGAAAGTTTAAAAAACATATAAATCTGGCTGTTCAGCACGACGTGTAAATCAAGATGATCGTAAAACAAAAACAAAACAAAAAACGTCACAAAAACTAAACAAAACTGTCAAATTTCAGCTCACGCTCAGGTCCAGAAAAGCAGGAAACCTATCGCTTCAGTCGATGCTTCATTCTGATTGGTGCTTTGAGACCACTGGTATCGCCTGCAACAAATATAGCTCCGCCCATTTCAAAGGAACAGCAAGAAAAATTAAAATTCCACAAAAGGAAATCTAATGAACGTGAAAAAAAACGAAATGTTCCTTCACCGAAGCTCTAGATTAGAAGAAGATGTGAGAAGAGAAGTGTATTTAAATCCAGAACAAAGAGAAGGCGAAGACGTCTGGACAGCAGTCGGAACTTTATTCTGCTAGCTAGTTAGCAAGAACTCCAGCTAGTGAATGTGGTGCTAGCAAGAAACTCGCTAATTCGGAAGATGGGAAAAACTTTTGATACAGAACATTTAATCAGACACGAACAAATCAATTAATCAGATCATGAAAAAAACATCCATCCGCTTTAATGAGAGCTGAAAAATATATGGAGATTTGCTCCAAAAAAAAAAAGAAGAAGCGTTAGATCAGACAGATCCGATTGAGAGATCGGACAGGAAGATCTCGCTCTCGAACAGATTTTATAACTGATTTTACAAAACAGAACAAAAACGCACCAACAGGAGCACCAGTGTGAGTCTTGCTGAGGAAACAAGCTCAGAAATACTTTAATAGCGGCGCTCGGGAATCCAGATTCGTTCAGAATATTCAGTTTTCTTATAGTTTTTCTTTTAAAGTCACTCTTCTTCTTCTTCATCATCATGCTCGTCTCTGTCTTCACGTTGAGGCTCGCCCAGCTCCGATCGCGAGCTCTGGATGGTGACGATGCCGCTGAGGACGGCGTAACCCAACATGGCCGCCACGGCGAACAGCACTGACAGGATCTGGTTACGGCGTTTGTGCGGCTCGTTATTGAAGTCGCCGCCGCCGTCGGTGTGAACGGGAGCTTTTCTGCTCTGAGCTTCTGGGAAGGAAAAAGAAAAGAAAAACACGGATATGAAAAGAATCTTTCCTAGTTGTTTATCTCATAGCTTGGATAATGAGTAAGAGTGTGGTGCGCTTAGAGGAAAATAATCAACCGCAGGAGGTCTGATGAAGCAGAGACCAAGTTAACAGCTTACATGGCGTGTCTGCTGCCCAAGTTGTTACTATAGCAACGATAACATATCAGAACGAGTGTGTTAATGTTAATGGGATTTGATTTGTGGTCAGAATTGACTGTTACAGGACTGTCTGACCAATCAGATCGAAGAATTCAGCAGCGCTGTGGGGTAACATGGTGGAGAAGGAAACGGTGCGAACCTCGGCTGTCTGAGGGAAAATAAAGCAGCAGGATGTTGGAGCAGAACTGCGTCAGGTTCTCCAGGGAGTTCAGGTGCTGCTGGAGTTTAGCGTTGGGGAGTTTAATCTTCAGCAGAGGAACCAGGTGACCGAACACGTAGGCATCCAGTGAGGACGGGCTGCAGAGAAGAACAACACACTGATCACAACACGGAACAGAACACACACACACACACACTCTTTCTTATTCTCTCTCTCTCTCTCTCTCTCTCTCTCTCTCTCACACACAGCAAATGAAAACTTACGAGTCGCCGAAGAAGAACTTGTGTGAGCCGAGTCTCTGCGAGAGGAGAGTCATGCACTCCAGCGCATCCTGATAAAGCTGATTATGAGAAGAAAAAAACATTTTATTATTATAATTCAAACTTATAATATATATTTCCTGTATTATGTATAAAAAAGTCAATAGTTCAAGTGAATAATTAGGTCTAATAATAATAACAGTAATCATCATCATCATTATCATCCTCTCACCTCTTTCTCCAGCTGCTCCTCGGGCTCCAGGACGGCGTCTCCTCTGATCAGTCTCAGCCTCTCCATCTGTCTCGAATGCATGCGGCCGGGCAGCAGGAAGTTCAGTGGGAAGGACGTGTTCTCAGCGTACCAGCGCCGCGTCACGTCCACGTAGTTTTTAGCGTCGACCCACTGTGTGTAAATCTGCACAGAGAGAGAGAGAGTGAGAGAGAGAGAGGAAAGAGAAAGAGCGAAAAAGAGAGAGAGTGAGGACAGAGAGAGAGTGTAAGAGAGACACAGAGAGAAACAGAGAGAGAGAGAGAGAGAGAGAGAGTGAGAGAGAGAGAGAGAGAGAGAGAGAGAGAGAGAGAGAGTGAGGACAGAGAGAGAGAGAGAGAGAGAGAGAGAGTGTGTGAGGACAGAGAGAGAGTGAAAAAGAGAGTGAGGACAGAGAAAGAGTGAAAGAGAGAGTGAGGACAGAGAAAGTGTGAAAAAGAGAGAGAGTGAGGACAGAGCGAGAGTAAGAGAGATACAGAGAGACACAGAGAGAAACAGAGAGAGAGAGAGAGAAAGAGAGAGAGTGAGGACAGAGAGAGAGAGAGAGAGAGAGAGAGAGTGAAAAAGAGAGAGAGTGAGGACAGAGGGAGTGAGAGAGACACAGAGAGAAACACAGAGAGAGAGAGAAACAGAGAGCGAGAGAGAGACACAGAGAGACAGACTTTTGTCTCACTCTCTCACACACACACACTCACTCGCACACGCACACTCACTCACACACTCACACACTCACACACACTCTCACACTCACACACACTCTCACACTCACACACACTCTCACACTCTCACACTCTCACACTCTCACACTCTCACACTCTCACACTCTCTCTCACACACACACACACACACACACACACACACACGTAGTTTCCACTCATAACTCAGTTTACGGCACTTTGATGTGAGCTGGAAAGTCGAGCTGTTCCTGTCATTACCAGTTAAACACAGGAGCAGACGATCGCTCGGGGGACTACGGACACTTGATATGTGGTGAGCACACACACACACACACACACACACACACGGTGTAGTAGGAACAAATACTGATGACTTCACAGCACAGAGCCTGGAGACTTGCAGAGATAAAATAAGGGGTAACTGCATGGTTATAAAGCTGGAGTTAGAGTGAAGCGTCAGAGATTATCTCACCAGCGCAGGCAGCAGCTTCTCCTCCAGCAAGGAGACGAAGGCGAGCGTGTCCGCGCCCTCTTTAGCCGAGAGATCGTAATCTGCATTATATTTCTGAAACAAAGCAGACAGACAGCAGGCTTTACTCCAAATATTCCAGCACTAATCCCAACACTAGCTTCCTCTCTGGGGTTGATTATTTTCCTATAACAGCACAGATGCTGTGTGTCAGTGTTAAATATATAATAGTCTGTAGCTCACTTTCAACAGAAGTTAAAGAGAATTCGAGTTCAAGTGGAGCGGTCCACCTGTGTGTATGTGCTGTTAAAACGTTCAGAAACAGGGTCAGGGGGTCAGTAAAAGGTCACTCACCTGCTTCCTGAGCTGGATGATGATTTTACTCGGCTGTGATAAACTGCCTTCTTCTTTGGTCCTCAGTGCAGGCAGCGTACCTGGGGGGGGGAGAAAAACAATAAATAGAAATATCAAAACAAGCCAAAAATTCCAGATAGACCGTGACCATTTGACAAAAATCTGCACTTCTTTTGCTTTAAATCTCTAGAGGCTTCAGGGAAAAAAACATCTCACTAATCGTTAGCTGCTTCCGAGCCCGGGAGCACAAGATAAATTTTGGACATGTGTTAAAAGAAACAGGAAATGTTTGACCCTTTCGACCCCTGATCCCTGGACCCGTAAGTGATTGAGCATGCAGGACACGTTCCCTCCGTCGGCTCGTATATTACACCTCCGTTAGCGCATTCTTTACACGTGAACACACTTAAAGCTTTAACCCACTTCGACTAAAGACCATCAGGTGACCAGCGACCTCTGACACGGTGAACTTTCCACAACATGAAGTGTCTAAATGGAGGAATGGGTAGGGGGGAGGGGGTTGGGAGGGAACGAGGGCGCTTTTCATATATTGGTATAAAGTAGCTAGGTTGTAGTCGTTAAAGGAAGTGGATGAGGAAACAAACGGACATGAAATACAGGGGAAGAATTGATGAAGAATTTCCCCCACCTGTTGGGCTTCTCCATGGGTTGGTAATCTTGTGAACTTTGAGTGGAGCGCCTGCAAACTTGGCATAAGCCTGGAGAAGAAAACGACACAAAACAACAGTGAGTATGAAAGAACACGAGAAAGTGGCTAGTTTAATGCTTAAAGCAAGAAAACGGCATGGTTACATCATCATCTCTGGCATTTGGCAGACGCTATTATCCAAAGCGACCTGCAGTTTAGCTCATTTTATACAACTGAGCAATTGAGGGTTAAAGGCCTTGCGCAGTGGCAGCTTGCTGGATCTGGGATTTGAACTCATAACCTTCTGATCAGTAGTCCAACACCTTCACCACTCATCTACCACATCCCACGGGTAAGTATGAATGACGCAGTGTGAATGACCATAAACTCAATCTGACCGAGTCGCCCATGAGTCGCAGACTTCCGTGAAATATTTCCCATGCTAAATATCTGGCACTTAAAGTCATACAGTGTGAAAGGAGCTCTGACTGAAACATACCTCGGAGATGACCTACAGCCAATGAGAGAGCGAGATACAGGGCAGCGGTCAGTTCGGGGAGGAGTTATAGACCACGATATCAGTAAGCATGGCTTCAGATGGAGCACAATATTATAGTTTAATAGAGTTTATAGGTTTTTATCAGCAAAAAACCTCTTAAATATAGTTCTATCAGAATAAATAAGCTTCAAACAGAAATATTTGCTTGACCGGCCGCATCAGCAGCAGCACATTGCAAAATGATTCATTTGTTCAATTCTGCAGAACGCACAATCCTTGTTCCCCGCACTGACCATTTGGATCAAGAACTTCTTTGCGGGGTTCCATTCCCAGTGTCGTGCGAGAACTCTGACATCACGTGTGATCTTGCGTTATTATTTCTGGCGTACGTTCAGTTGTGAAACGCAGTTTGCGGACCAGACAGAGCTGTCTGCGATTCTTCCTACTGTGCAGTCATGCAGTGTGAAAGCTCGCATTGACGCTGAAGTGCGATGAAGAGGATGAACCCGAGAGCCTGCTCCTCCTCACTCGACTCCGCTGTGGTTTGAGGCTTTCTCTTTTCCACACTGAGGAAAGCCGTTGAAATTGCAGTAAATCTCCCATATTGTGTTTTCCTACAGGTTTACAGCACGGCAGCAGAGCCATATTTCACACAGTAAGCTAAATAACTTCAAGCGTTATTCCTCAGCGCAGAAAGCCGGCGTTGACACGCCCCTCACGTGAGTGACGTCAGAGCAGATTCCACATAAACGTATGAATATATCTGAACTTACACTCCATCTCGAACCCATATTCATGTCTAGTTAGCGTTCTCACGTCAGCTATTTTCATAAACGGCCCAAAACCTAGTCATCTGTACGTTTATATGGGAAAATATTCAGGAAGGAGAAGCTTGAGTTTTCTGGATTCTCTGTAAAATAAGCAGTAGTTTTTCTTATTAGCTTTAAGAGAAAGAAAGATAAAATAAGCAAGTCGGTGACAGTTTATACCTAGCTGCTCTCACGCAATAGACAACAGGGTCAATGGACCTGTGAAATGTTAAAGCATGACGTCATTCTCTTAAAACTTGAGAACCAATGTGGAATAAAAGGAATATTTATTTAAATACATATTTAATTTGCTCCATGCTCTGCGTATGGATTTATGTCGAGATCGTTCTTATACAGTAGCCAATTTATTAGAAGGTCATTATCTTGCTCAGCAATAGTTCTAACTTAATTCATTTAATCTAATTTAATCCAATAGTTCTAGTTGAATTTTCGTGGCAAAGTAAATTCTCCATAGATGCTAGAATTCAGTACACAGTCTCCACACACTGTGCTGAATTTGCTGGAAAAATCGTACACAAATCCACAGCAGTGTCTTATTTTGTGGTTTAAGTAACCGAAGCCTGTCCCGTGTTTTGTTAGAACGGTGCAGGCTCAGCGCTGCGACCGAAGAAAAAGATTTTCATTTGACTTTTGGTTCAAGGACCCTAAACCAGACGGAAACCAGACGTCTATTTTCTGGAGCCAGTCCTGAATCTCAGACGCGACTGGAAGTTTAGCCGTGCAGGAAGTCAGCACTCTGTACTAACTAATTCGGGGTTCGAACTAAAGGTGGAAAAGTACATTAATGTCTGGGGCGGTGGTGAAATGCAGTCCTTATGGTTGTTATTTATATCAGGAATACATTCAGACAGGATACACATGACCAAAACAAAACAAAGAGCTACACAAACTACAAAACTGAGAAAATAAATGCAGAAAAAAAACAAAATCAGGCAAAAGAATTAAGAATAAATAGACAGAAAAAAGAAAACATAGGAAAAAGCCAGATAAAGCAAACAGACAATACTCAAGGGGGTTCAGCAGGGCTATAGAGCTTAGGGGTGGAGGGTTCAGGGGAATAGAGGGTTACAGGGGTGACATGGATCAGGGGATGTTGCAGGGTTCGGGGGGGTGTTGCAGGGTTCGGGGGGGTGTTGCAGGGTTCGGGGGGGTGTTGCAGGGTTCGGGGGGGTGTTGCAGGGTTCGGGGGGGTGTTGCAGGGTTCGGGGGGGTGTTGCAGGGTTCGGGGGGGTGTTGCAGGGTTCGGGGGGGTGTTGCAGGGTTCGAGGGGGTGTTACAGGGTTCGAGGGGGTGTTACAGGGTTCGAGGGGGTGTTACAGGGTTCGTGGGGGAAAGTGTGGGGAAAGAACACAGAAAGTGGGATGAAAGAAAAAATGGGCGAAGTGAAAGATGAATGATACAAGAACAAGGAAAGAGTAAGGTGGAAGAACAGAAGGAACAAAAGAAGAAAGTAATTAAAGGCAGACGAGGAGGAAAGACTGAAGAAAGAAAAGATAGAGGTTTGGACAGTTATTATAGCATATTTTCCTGCAGTGAGAGATGAGAGAAACCCCGTCATTATGACGAATATGAATAAACGTCTAATCCTTTCACTCTGACGTTATAATCGGTGTAAAGCTGCAGGTAAAGAAGCTCCTTTTGTTTTACAGTGTAATTATCAGCAGCACGCTTAAGCCTGTTTTCACAGTAACCATGGCAACAAGGAAAAGTTTTCAATGTTAAAGGAGGAGTAGAGACGTTTTCTACTGAAGCTCGACCACATTACACGCAGTTATGCTAAGGTAAGTTCTAAAGAGTGGGGATTACAGAGAGCCAAGCTCACAGTCAGCTGGGAAATATTCAGGAGGAGAACAAGCTGGAGAACGGTTCCTCAAGAAGAACAGAGCTCGAGAGCGAGGGTTAGAGCTTTTACAGGTCACACACACTGTCCATCAGACACAGAGCAGGTGATGTCTAAACATGATACTGCAGTGTTCAGGGGTAGGAACTGAAATGGTTCAAGGAATTCATTCATCCATTTATTCATTCATACATCAAACTACTCACTCATCCACACATCCATTAATTCATTTATCCATCCATCCAACCTCTTACTCATCCACCTTCTATTCATCCATCCAACCCTTCACTCATCCACCCATCCAATCACCCATCCATTCATTCATCCATCCATCCATTTAAACACTCACTCATCCATCTATCCAACCACTCATCAAAACCCTCACTCATCTACCCATATAACCACCCATTGATTCATTCATCCATCCATCCATCCATCCATCCAACCCCTCAATCATCCATTCATTCATATATTATACCACTCACTCATCCATCCATCAAATCATTCATACACATATCCACCAACCACCCACTTATCCACACATTCATCCATTACACTATCCATCCACCTATCCATCAAACCACTCACTCATCCATCCACCCATCAAACCACTCACTTATTAACCCACCAAATCACTCATACATCTATCCATTCATCCATCCATCCACTCACTCATCCACCAAACCACTCACTCACTCATCCATCCATCAAATCATTCATACACATATCCACCCAACCACCCACTCATCCATACATTAAACTTTCCATCACACTATCCAGCCACCTATTCATCAAACTACTCATCCATCCATCCATCCACCTATGCATTCATCCAACAAACCACTTTCTCATCCACGCATCAAATCATTCACACATCTATCCACGCAACCACCCACTCATCCATACACTGAACCATCCATCAAACTATCCATTTACTCATCCATCCATCAAACCACTTTTTCATTCACCCACCAAATCATTCGTACAGCTTTCCACCCAACCAACCATTCATCCATCACTGTCTCATCTATCCATCCATCTATCCTTCCATCCACTCACTCATCCACCAACTGTTTGTGTGTTAAATGTAGTTTTTAAGTGCGGTCATTTTGTTCCCAGGCACAACAATCAATCCCTTCTTCTTCAGAACATATCAGTTATAAATGCAGTGCAGGAACAAAGCTAGATGAAGTGAAGCCTTTGCATTTAAGCGTATATACCGATTATAACTCAGAATAATTTTAGTCTTGCTTTTCACTTGAACTTGATCTTCACTACAGCACTGACTTATAAAGCACACAGTAACCTGAATCTGCTTCAGTACACATATAACAACTACAGGTGGGGTCAGAGTTTTGATTTAATACCTGATGTAGTGAACATGTGTGTATAAGTAAGGAGCTGTATTCCTGTTTAGATCCCAGACGGAGTGTTTATTACAGTCACTAGGCATGTGTAATGCAGTTATAGGGATCTGACTCTCGAATCAAGGTTGCTTAATGGAAATAAACTGTACAGATTTAGCCCAGTGCTTATTTTTCTGTACAGGGAGCTTCAATAACCAGTGGTTTATGATTAAAAATTGAGACATCTCATTATAGTGTCATTCTTGATAGTAGCCCAGGTCACTTTGTGCTCACAGGCGAAATACACATCAAAATAAATTCTAATAAGATCTTTTAAAAATTCTGCACAATCCAGACAACGGATATATGTTTTAATCCTTCTTACCAGAACAGTTAAACAATCCACATCGACCGAGGGTAAGCCATAGTCGCCTTTCCAACAATACAACTCCATGGGAGCCGCCATTTTGGAATGACTCGCAACCTTTCAAAGCGGAAGCACTTTGACGCTACAGTGTAAATTCTTTCTTTCTTTCTTTTTATTTATTTATTATTTATTTATTTATTTATTTATTTATTTTTAATTATTATTCGTGTATTATTCGTGTACATGATTTTGGGAATAATTTACATTAAAAAAAAATAAATAAATAAAATATACTGTTTTATTTCAAATCTGTACCCAATTGTTTCAAAATATTATTTGTCATCTAGAATTAACAGGATTGGATTAAATATTTTTCTTTAAATAAATGTATTATAATTTAAACTCATGTTTAAATGATGTGATTTCAGCTAGGATTACTTCGTTCAATTTATTTTATTTATGCTTCTCATATCTCACGTTTAATCTAAATGTCCGCCAGAGGGCGCACTCCATTCATAAATGTATTAAAACAAGCGCTCCTGCAGCTTGAACTATACAGTAGGTCTATATAGTGTGATATATACATTCTCACTCCACTTTATTAGAAACACCTGTACATCTATAAAGTTATCTAATCAGCCGATCATGTTTCAGTAGCACGAGATTCACAAGATCCTATAGATTAAGGTCCAGCACTTCAGTTAATGTCTATATCATATAACATCAGAATGGGGGAAAAATTTCACTTTATCTATGGAAAGGATGTTGGTGCCAGGTGGACCGCATCACCTGAACCATCTTAGAACAAGGCGGATAAGCTATTACAGCATTTGTTTTTTGAAATGCCTTTGGAGGAGCCAACTAGAAGTAAACAAGGTAATAACAGGGTGTGCAATTATCATACCAGTTACACAAAGAGACAGCACAGGTTTCGAGTGATTTGAAGTAAGGAGCTGCATAATGGTGAGCACAGCTTGTTGTGATCTGCTTTACAGTGCTTTCTATTCAGAAACAGACAGCATGATTTCAGACACGGTGATCCTGAATGGTGTTGTGTATTTGCAATGTATTGCCAAAAGTATTGGGACACCCCTCCAAATCATTGAGTTCAGGTGTTGTTTTTCAGGGGTTTGGCCCGGCCCCTTAGTTCCAGCGAAAGGAACTCTTAATGCTTCCAAGACATTTTGGACAATTTCATGCTCCCAACTTTCACAACAACTTTCCCAATGTGCTCTTGCTCGATCGCTTGCACATGACCAGTCCAGGAAGTAGCACAAAGTTGCAGAGCAGCACCTTCAACACACCGGTTTATAATGAAACAACGAGAAGTACAAGAATAACAAGAACATAAATTTAGCAAGTGTGACAAAGAAACTGAAATAAAGAAGTAAATAAAATATAGAAATCAAATAAAGTATGATCAAATTTCACATTTTGGATTTTGTAAGTTTCATGCTTTGTGGGAACATTTTGGGGATGACCCCTTCCTGTTCCAACATGACTGCACACCAGTGACCAAAGCAAGGTCCATAAAGACATGGATGAGTGAGTTTGGTGTGGAGGAACTTGACTGGCCTGCACAGAGTCCTGACCTCAACCCCATAGAACACCTTTAGGATGAATTAGAGAGGAGACTGCGAGCCAGGCCTTCTCATCCGACATCAGTGCCTGACCTCACAATGCGCTTCTAGACGAATGGTCAAAAAATCCCATAAACACACTCCTAAACCTTGTGGAAAGCCTTCCCAGAAGAGTTGCTGCAAAGGGCAAGACAACTCCATATTACATTCATGTGCATGTAAAGACAGACGTCCCAGTTTTGGCGTGGCTCGCAGTGTCTGCTCTAATTCATCCCAAAGGTGTTCTATGGGGTCAAGTTCCTCCACACCAAACTCACTCATCCATGTCTTTATGGACCTTGCTTTGGTCACTGGTGTGCAGTCATGTTGGAACAGGAAGGGGTCATCCCCAAACTGTTCCCACAATGTTGGGAGCATGAAATTGTCCAAAATGTCTTGGTATGAAGCTGAAGCATTAAGAGTTCCTTTCACTGGAACTAAGGGGCCGAGCCCAACCCCTGAAAAACAACACCTGAACTCAATGATTTGGAGCGGTGTCCCAAAACTTTTGCCTATATAGTCTATATTCTTGCTATAAAATTCGACCATTACAGTTTCATAAAAGTAGTAACACACACAAAGGTTTTACAATTTTATTTTCACTCTCCCATTCAACGCTCGACGTATTTGTCTCTGATGTCTATCACAGGATCTCTTTTAGGATGAAAGTGAGGTCAGCGGAACAGATATCTGCTAAAATAGCTTGATCAACGGTACATGGAGAAACCTCAGTGGTGACTTTGTTATGGTTAGATTGTGCACACGGTTGCAACACAATGCATCTAGCTGGTTTCTTCATTTCAGGCTTGCGGTTAGTTTTCGAAGCCTAAAAATAAGTTCCGCCCCCAGTCTTTTAATCAGTAACCCTGAGATCAGTGTCGTAACAGCAGGAGGAAGAACCTGCTGGGGAGAAATGTCAGGCATTTGTCAGTTGGTTGCACTTCACCTCATAGGCAGCAGAGGGCTGTAACAATAACAAGCTTTTCCCGTTCCTTTTCTTTTTTACACCTCGATGTCCTACTTTAGACTCCTTACAAACAAAAACAGTAGCATTGATTTCCAAAAGTGGTGGAAAAATTCGGCCTTTTCCCAGTGAATCAAATCATTTGACTCGGAATCACCAAAAGAGTCGACTCTTTCAGGACCTTAACAACTCGTTCCTTTTTTGTTGTGGTTGTTTTTCTAGCATTCTTTACATTTATTTGTTTATTAATTTATTTTTTTTGCCTATCTAGGTCTCAGATATTTTCAGGAAATCTTTCTGATTAACAAAATAACATCACTTTGCAATGATAAAATCTTTTTAAATAACTTACATCAGCATGTCAGGACAAACCATGCATGCAATAGACATCCCTGTGTTACTGCTACTGCTGTGTTATTTTTGTTCCAGACACATGCACGACTACGGATAGTACATAAACACTTTTTAGTACTTTTTTTCTTCATAAGATATAGAATGAACGATTTTATACTCTGTGCAATATTCTAATATCAGATCTAGCTAGTAATTTTGGATGTTTGATGTAGTGGACTATGCATGTAGAAAACACACTTAGAGAATTCATGGAGGCAGAGAAAAAGCCTTGCTTTTGTACGTTTCGTAGAAAACACCATTGCACAAACATTTCATACCCTAATTAGTGCAAAATATAGGGTGTAGGAAGCTGAGTCCTTATTTTGGATTATATATATATATGGTATTGTTTAATCCAATGCAGGTGGCACTTGCAAATGATAGGGATGTCCAGACAGGGTTAAACTATGTGCAAAAGCATTATGTTTGATTTTCTTTAACATATACATGGAGTAAAATGACTCAATATTGGATATATAATGCACACTATATAGGGCGCACGTGCCTTTATTCAGCATAGTGACTTTTTATTCCTCAGACAGTGTAATTCAGACTCATTCAGTGTCTAAATAAAGACTTTGCCATGTTAAAAATTTCTCGTTGTAGCACATTATACAGAAAGTTTTGCCTTATGCCAGGAAAACACCCTTTGTTCGGGACATTTTTTCTCTTTCTCTTTCTCTCCTCCTCCTTGTTTCTTTCCGGCAGCTGCTGTACACTCGCTCCTCTGATGTACTCCACGCGGTGTTCACGCGCCGCCGCTGAGCGCGGATTGGCTGGACGCGACGCAAACAACACGCCTCAGCCAATCGGAGCGGTGTGCACGTGCTAGCCACACGCTCAGCACAGCGCCCGTTCATGAACAAGTGGGAGCCTAAGCTGGTAAACAAGCTGCGGTGTGTGAATCAGTGGCTGGTGTTGCTGGGGCAGTATATAAGGCAAGGCAAGCCTAGCTCTCAGTAAACCTTTGGGGAACCTAGCATGCACGATAGCACGTGAAGATATACCGACTTTTGGGAAAACAATACGGGCAGTTTTCGTCAGTGCTTCTGCATCAATATCTATAGTACAGGGTTGCATTTGGATCAGCTCTGATTTTTTTATTATTTAGCGCAGTAAGTTATTCAATCGACGCAAAGATGGTAGCCATGACCAAGAGGATGAAGGTCTTTCAGATCGTGTTTAACGATCCATCCAAGACTTTTTACTGCAGCGGGGATAAAGTGGCCGGGAAGATCGTGGTGGAGGTGACCGAAATCACTCGGGTCTCGGCGATGAGAGTGCTCGGCGTCGGCTGTGCTAAAGTGGATTACGCCAAGGGGAAACAGAGATGTCGGGAAGAAATCGACTATCTAAAGTATGAAGAAGTGGTCCAGCTGGACGACCATCCTGCAGGTGAGAGATCAACAACAACAACAGCAGCAGCATCCTTCCATACTAAATACTATAGTAGGCTCTAGGAGAACGCTATGCGCGTGAGCGCTCGTGCGTCGCCATAGCTACCAATCCGTGGCGCACACTAGCGTACTAAACAGTATGGCTGCCTTTAGCTTCATGCGTATCCTGGAGCGCGCACTAGCGCACTAAACAGTATGATAACTGTACTGCAGTAGACTGTCATAGCCAAAACATTTGCTAGCTACAAGCTAATAATGTACTTTTAATCAATAAGAAAGCTTAGTCTCAATTTGCATTGTTACAACTTTCATTTAGGATGGTTGAAATGTTTGTGTAATACATAAAATAATATTTTACCACAGATAGCTAAGTGGATATTGATGCATGCTAATGACTTTAGTTCACAATAACTAAGGGTGCTTTTACAGTGTTTAACAAAAGTCTATATGTTCTTCACAGATACTGATGGCTCAGTCATCCTCAGGCCTGGAAACAAGTACGAATACACGTTCGGCTTTGAGCTTCCTCAGCAAGGGTGAGCATGACTGGATTTGTTTCCCTATACTGCAGGTGTTGAGGTACGGAGATGTGACACAGAGAACATCATGTACTGACTTCCCATTTCTCCATCCACAGGCAGCTCGTCTCTTCGTACGAGGGAAAGTTCGGTAGCGTGCAGTACTACGTCAAAGCCTTGATGGAGAGAGCGTCTCATCCAGCGGTCGAGTGCAAGAAAAACTTCGATGTGGAAGAGCCTCTGGATGTGAACACTCCAGACTTGCTGGTGAGTAATGGACATTTTTAATATTGTAATATCAAGTGGTATATCCATCATACCTATAACATAGCTTGACTTGTCATCACAAGCTAACTGTCATCTCTGGATGTTTTCAGTCTCCTGCAAGCGGCATGAAGGAGAAGAAGGTCACCTGCATGTTCATCCCTGACGGCCAGGTGTCTCTGAATGCCAAGATCGACAGACGTGGCTTCTGCGAAGGAGAAGAAATCTTCATTGATGCCAAGTTTGAGAACACCTGCTCACGCATCGTGGTGCCCAAAGCCGCCATCGTGGCCAAACAGATATACCAGGCCAACGGGCACACCAAAGTGTTCAGGCAGAAGCTTTCCTCAGTTCGTGGGAATCACATCATCTCAGGGATGTGTGACGCCTGGCTTGGGAAGACCATCCGGGTGCCTAAGATCAAACCCTCCATCCTGGGTTGCGGGATCATCCGCGTTGAGTACGCCCTCATGGTAAGTGATATAACGCTACATGGCAAATACACACTAGGAATGACTGCTTCACCTGGGGGTTAGCATTGCTAACTGATCCTTTCTTATGTTTTCAGATCTACATGCACATTCCAGGCAGTGAGAAGCTG
Organism: Hemibagrus wyckioides; assembly: GCF_019097595.1. NCBI lineage: Eukaryota > Metazoa > Chordata > Actinopteri > Siluriformes > Bagridae > Hemibagrus > Hemibagrus wyckioides. The sequence continues at coordinate 11,581,008 of NC_080721.1, read as the reverse complement.
ATCCTGGAGCTGCCCCTGGTCATCGGGACCGTGCCTTACAGTGGGCTCAGCAGCCGCAGCAACAGCATGAGCAGTCAGGAAAGCACAGCCTCCACCAGCTGGGTGTCCCTGCGCATGCCGTCCTCATGTCCACCCAGTTACTGCGACATAACGCGCGACGTCCGTCTGGATCAGCCGCACACGCCACTGCTGGACGACTATGACGGAGGGGACAGTCCCATCTTCATGAACAGTCCACAGTTCTTCCCTCCACTTCCACCATACTCAGAGGTGGGTTTCAATCTGTTACATAAAAGTTTCATATCAGTTAGTCTTGATAGCCTAATCATTATTATTATTATGTTTCATTCTGACAAACAAATTTGATCATATTCACAGGTGGAGGAAGAGTACAACGGCAACTCCCGCATGCTTCCTGTCTACTGAGCGGCTTATCTGCTCCGATCAAGCCAGTCTTCCTTCTCTCTCACCATTCAGGAAGCGCAGACGCTTTCTCCAACCCAGGACGAGTTAAAAAGCGGACAAAGAGGGGGCGAGGAGGGTCCAGGGATGAAGAGGGGTCCCGGGTTTTCAGTATCTGTGCTGTCACGACGCTCAAGTGTACCTTTTTCGAGCGAACGTCGTGGTGAACTTTCAGGGACCGAACGAGCGCGCGATCTGATGCGAGCCGTTTCGCTGTTGCAAGCCGTCCATCTTTTAGCTTCCTGCTGAACCAAGGCTTAGATTTACTCCGAAATACATTCCCTAAACCAAGGGCGCAAAGCAACTTCTAGCTTCCTCACGTTACCAATCATTCTGTAGAGATCTTGTGTTTTAGGAGACTTGTTTCTGAGGAACCGTTTTATTGATTTCGATGCGGATCAGTGTTTTAACGAAGCTTCCGTAATGATGCACTTTCGTAAGGATGCAGTTTGCTTCCTGACTGCCTGAAGAGACTACTCGTGTGTTACTTTTTTGGCGCCTTATTATTTCGTCTTCCACTTCTATGTTGCTTCCCCGTCTATTGACGTCTTTCAGAACATCACGGATGCTGCAGCGATGCACCGTGTGTCTGAACGTTGGACTTTTCCTACTTAGGGGGCCAAGCGACATCCTGACACCTAAAGTGCCAACGTCAGGGTGCTTTGTGTTATTGTTAGCCAGATCAGGAAATGCACTGTGTTCTTCGTGAATGTTATTGATGTCTTTATTTTTCCCAGCGATGGCCTTTCATATTGAATCGAATTGTATGAGATTTTATGATATGATGTATTGCTTTGGGTTTTTTTTGTATCATAAATTATGTTTTTGTATTTGAACCCTATGGGTTAGTTTTCAATAAAAGGCAAAAAACCTTACACTTCTTTTCATGGATTCTTGTTTTACACTTAAAATTTGAGATTAAATACAAAATGTAAGCCATTTTAATAGACTGAGCTCATATCCACACCCACACACACACACAAATGAAGACATGGAACAAAAAGTTTACATTTCTTTTAAACATTAAGAAAAAAGTAGTTTAGAGTAATAAAATAATCCTGTACACACAAACACTGGATAATTTAAAGATGACATTCAGAATACACCAAATGTCTTTGGACTGATTGAGGAAACTGGAGAACCCTGAGAAAACCTCTGAAGCGCGCACACACACACACACACACACAACAAACTAACACTCACTATCACACACACACACACTCTAGATAATTTAAAGATGACAATCAGAATACACCACATGCCTTTAGACTGATGGAGGAAACTGGAGAACCCTGAGGAAACCCCTAATGTGCACACACACAGCACATTAACATTCACTATTACACACACACACTGGATAATTTAAAGTTGACAATCAGAATACACAACATGCCTTCAGACTGATGGAGGAAACCGGAGAACCATGAGGAAACCCCTAATGTGCACACACGCATACACACACACACACACAGCACATTAACATTCACTATCACACTCTGGATAATTTAAAGTTGACAATCAGAATACACCACATGTCTTTGGACTGCAGGGGGAAACTGGAAAACCCTGAGAAAACCCTTGAAGCACACACACACACACACACACACTGGATAATTTAAAGTTGACAATCAGAATACACCACATGGCTTTGGGTTGAAGGAGAAAACCCCTGAAGCACAGGGAGAACATGCAGACTACACACACACACACACACATGATGGAAGTGCCAAAATATCATTAATTCATTCATTTAGCCATTTCCTGCTCTCCTTTCTAGCTAGCTTGCACACTTAATACAATTAAATAAGTAATATTTTGTAGATTACAGGGAAATTTTTTCACTCAGCTTTCCGCAAAGTTCTTCTGCTAGCTATTTCACAAGGAGGTAGCTCACAGGGCCACAAGGATCTTAGCGGATAAAATTTAACATAGTGTAGCTAGGCTTTTAAAAAGCGGTGCACCTCAGAGGTGTTAGGCTGTATATCACTCTATGGTGT